>NC_092093.1:14218213-14513213 GCF_045679555.1 Salvelinus alpinus | reverse complement strand
AATAAAGGTGTCAATTTGGCTACTCAAAACATCAACTGCATATTCCAAAAAACAGCATCAAAAGCTAAGTTGAGCAAACCAAAGAAATGCAACATCAAAAACAAAAAACAAAATGTTTCTGAAAAATTGTTTGATAACGAATGTAAGACAATTAGAAAACACCTAAGACAAATGTCAAATGAAAAACATAAGCAGCAAAGCAACCCAGAGCTACGATATGAATACTTTGAAACTCTGAAACAGTATAAACATACACTGAAACGCAAGAAATTTAAATATACCAATAAGACACCATGAAATTGAAAACACAATTGACCAAAATCTTGTTCTGGGACATGTGGAACAATTTAAGCACAACAAAGCCACAAGAATTAGCCATACAATAGGAAGGAATTTGGAAAACGTATAATCTATGCAAAAACATCCCACAAAAAGACTTACAACATTACCAATTAGAAATTCAAGAAACGTTGATTAATGTGCACTGTCCCTGTAAAAATAAAATAAACTCAAACTCTAATTCAAACTCAAGAAAAAACATCCTTGAATCAGTCCTTAAAAACAACCAACATCCATTAGATTACCCAATAACCCAACAAGAACTAAATGAAAAGCTCAAATCCTTAAAATCAAAGAAGGCTTGTGGTCTAGATAACATCAGAAATTAAATACTGAAAAACAGCACACCTGAGTTGCAAAATGCTATGCTTAAATTGTTCAACATGGTATTAACTTCTGGCTGCTTCCTGATGTCTGGATGCAGGGGCTCATCTCCCCTATCCACAAAGGTGTAGACAAATCAGACCCCAATATTTACAAGGGGATTTGCCTAAACAGCAACTTGAGAAATGTTTTCTGTAGCATTTTGAATTAAAAAATTCAAACCTTTTTTTAAAGAAAAAATGTAATAAGTAAATGTCCAATTGGCTTTCTCCCCAACCATCACACTACTGACCATATATACTGTAATGTGTGCGTACTGGCGGCAGAGAAGTCAGGCGCTGTAACGGCAGTCTATTTCTTCCTCCTCCTCGGACGAGGAGAGGCGAGAAGGATCGGAGGACCAATGTGCAGAGTGGTAAGTTTCCATGATTTTAATATTCACGAAAACAAGACACGATACAAAATAACAAACGAACTAACCGTAACAGTCCCGTGTGGCACAAACACTGACACAGGAAACAAACACCCACAAACCAAACGTGAAACCCCGGCTGCCTAAGTATGATTCTCAATGAGGGACAACGATTGACAGCTGCCTCTGATTGAGAATCATACCAGGCCGAACTCAAAATCCCAACATAGAAAAACACACATAGACAACCCACCCCAACTCACGCCCTGACCATACTAAATAAATACAAAACAAGGGAAATAAGGTCAGGAACGTGACAGAACCCCCCCCCTCAAGGTGCGGACCCCGGACGCACCACCTAAAACTCTAGGGGAGGGTCTGGGTGGGCGTCTGTCCGCGGTGGCGGCTCTGGCGCGGGACGTGGACCCCACTTCACCATTGTTTTTGTCCACTTCTTTAACCGCCCCCGTGGCCTCTTATGAGCGGCGATCCTCGCCGCCAACCTTGGCCTGGGGACCGGAGTGCAAGACGACTCCGGCAGCACCGGAGTAAAAGGCAATTCCGGCATCGCCGGCTTGACAGGCAGCTCTGGCAGCTCCCGGCTGACTGACGGCTCCGGCAGGTCCTGGCTGACTGACAGCTCTGGCAGGTCCTGGCTGACTGACAGCTCTGGCAGGTCCTGGCTGGCTGGCTCTGGCAGGTCCTGGCTGACTGACGGCTCTGGCAGGTCCTGGCTGACTGACGTCTCTGGCAGGTCCTGGCTGACTGGCTCTGGCAGCTCCTGGCTGACTGGTGGCTCTGGCAGGTCCTGACTGACTGGCTCTGGCAGCTCCTGGCTGGCTGGCGGCTCTGGCAGCTCCTGGCTGGCTGGCGGCTCTGGCAGCTCCTGACTGACGGACGGCTCTAGCGGCTCCTGACTGACGGACGGCTCTAATGACTCGGGACAGACGGGCGGCTCTGACGGCTCGGGACAGACGGGCGGCTCAGATGACGCTGGGCAGGCAGGCAGCTCAGACGGCGCTGGGCAGGCAGGCAGCTCAGACGGCGCTGGGCAGGCAGGCAGCTCAGACGGCGCTGGGCAGGCAGGCAGCTCAGACGGCGCTGGGCAGGCAGGCAGCTCAGACGGCGCCGGGCAGACGGACAGCGCAGGTGGCGCTGGGCAGACAGGCAGTTCAGACGGCGCTGCACAGATGAGAGACTCTGGCTGCGCTGGAGAAGAGGAAGGCTCTGGCAGCGCTGGACAGGCGGGAGCAACTGTAGAGAGAAACCGGAGAGACAGCCTGGTGCGGGGGGCTGCCACCGGAGGACTGGTACGTGGAGGTGGCACCGGATATACCGGACCGTGAAGGAGTACAAGAGCTCTTGAGCACCGAGCCTGCCCAACCTTACCTGGTTGAATGTTCCCCGTAGCCCTGCCAGTGCGGCGAGGTGGAATAGCCCGCACTGGGCTATGCTGGCGAACCGGGGAAACCATTCGTAAGGCTGGTGCCATGTACGCCGGCCCAAGGAGACGGACTGGAGACCAGATGTGTTGAGCCGGCTTCATGGCACCCGGCTCGATGCCCAACCCAGCCCGGCCAGTGCGGCGAGGTGGAATAGCCCGCACTGGGCTAAGCACGCGTACTGGGGACACCGTGCGCTCCACCGCATAACATGGTGCCTGACCAGTACGACGCCCTCTCACTCCACGGTAAGCACGGGGAGTTGGCTCAGGTCTCCTACCCGGCTTAGCCACACTCCGCGTGTGACCCCCCCCCCCAAGAAATCTTTGGGTCTGACTCTCGGGCTTCCAACCGCATCGCCGCGCTGCCTCCTCATACCAGCGCCTCTCTGCCTTCGCTGCCTCCAACTCTGCTTTGGGATGGCGATATTCCCCTGGCTGAGCCCAGGGTCCCTTGCCGTCCAGAATCTCCTCCCAAGTCCATGAGTCCTGTGTCTTCTGCCGCTGCTGCTGCTGTCCTTTACCACTCTGCTTGGTCCTTTGGTGGTGGGTGTTTCTGTAACGGCAGTCTATTTCTTCCTCCTCCTCGAACGAGGAGAGGCGAGAAGGATCGGAGGACCAATGTGCAGAGTGGTAAGTTTCCATGATTTTAATATTCACGAAAACAAGACACGATACAAAATAACAAACGAACTAACCGTAACAGTCCCGTGTGGCACAAACACTGACACAGGAAACAAACACCCACAAACCAAACGTGAAACCCCGGCTGCCTAAGTATGATTCTCAATGAGGGACAACGATTGACAGCTGCCTCTGATTGAGAATCATACCAGGCCGAACTCAAAATCCCAACATAGAAAAACACACATAGACAACCCACCCCAACTCACGCCCTGACCATACTAAATAAATACAAAACAAGGGAAATAAGGTCAGGAACGTGACAGGCGCAGGAGAGCAAAGACTATGTTACAACGGTGCAATTAAAAAATAAAATCACAGTGAACAAACACAAATAAATAAATACAAAGGGACAAGACCCTTCGCACGCCAGACATAACGTGCATAACGTGGGGAACAGAGGGTTAAATACACAACATGTAATTGATGGGATTGAAACCAGGTGTGTGGGAAGACAAGACAAAATAAATAGAAAATGAAAGGTGGATCGGCGATGGCTAGAAGACCGGTGACGTCGACAGTCGAACGTCGCCCGAACAAGGATAGGGACCGACTTCGGAGGAAGTCGTGACATTACACCCCCCCCTTGACGCGCGGCTCCAGCAGAGCCCCGACACCGGCCTCGGGGATGACCTGGAGGGCAAGGCGTAGGGCGATCCGGACGAAAATATGGGAACTCCTGCAGCATTGAAGGGTCCAACACGTCCTCAACCGAAACCCAGCACCTCTCCTCTGGACCGTACCCCTCCCACTCCACGAGATACTGAAGGCCCCTCGCCTCGAATCCAGTATGGAGCGAACCAAGTACGCCGGGGCCCCCTCGATGTCCAGAGGGGGCGGAGGAACCTCCCGCACCTCAGACTCCTGGAACGGACCAGCCAGCACCGGCCTGAGGAGAGACACATGGAACGAGGGAGGGGGGAGGGGCAGGTTTCGGGTCGAGAGCCAGACTCGGTCCCCCGGTGTTCGCACCGCCTCACTGCAGTGGCAATCTGCGTTCTACTTTTGGCACGTCACAGCTTGCTGAAGGTGAACACGGACAACCTCCCAGGTCTCCTCCGCACACCTGAACCAGTCGTCCACCGCAGGAACCTCGGTCTGACTCTGATGCCAAGGCGCCAGAACCGGCTGGTACCCCAGTACGCACTGGAAGGGAGAGAGGTTAGTGGAGGAGTGGCGAAGCGAGTTCTGTGCCATCTCAGCCCAGGGCACGAGCGCCGCCCACTCCCCCGGCCGGTCCTGGCAATAGGACCGCAGAAACCTGCCCACATCCTGGTTTACTCTCTCCACCTGCACATTACTCTCGGGGTAAAACCCTGAAGTAAGGCTGATCGAGACCCCCAGATGTTCCATGAACGCCTTCCAGACCCTAGACGTGAACTGGGGACCCCGATCAGACACTATATCCTCAGGCACCCCGTAGTGCCGGAAGATGTGCGTAAACAAGGCCTCCACAGTCTGTAGGGCCGTAGGGAGACCGGGCAGAGGGAGGAGACGACAGGACTTAGAGAAACGATCCACAACGACAAGGATCGCGGTGTTACTCAAAGAAAAAGCCTGCAGAGCATTGTATGCAATAAAAATGAAATTATTCAAAATCAACACCCCAATTAGAATTTGGACCAAAATATTGGACAGCGTAATCCTATCAATAGCTCTTTACAGAAGTGAGGTTTGGGGGCCACTCAATAAACTGGACTTTAAAATGTGTGAATCAACCTCTGTCGACCTCTATAAGTCTGGGACAGTAATGGTGCAGAGCATCCTCGTGCAGTCACATGTCTACTGACCATTGTGACTGACTCACAATAAACTGTGACTGACCCACAACTAAGGAAATCTTTGACTATGTACAGACTCAGTGAGCATAGCCTTGCTATTGAGAAAGGCAGCCGAAGGCAGACCTGGATCTCAAGAGAAGACAGGCTATGTGCACACTGCCCACAAAATTAGGTGGAAACTGAGCTGCACTTCCTAACCTCCTGCCAAATATATGACCATATTAGACACACATATTTCCCTCAAATTACACAGACCCACAAAGTATTTGAAAACAAATCACATTATGATAAACACCCATATCTATTGGGTGAAATACCACAGTGTGCCATCACAGGAGCAAGATTTGTGACCTGTTGCCACAAGAAAAGGGCAACCATTGAAGAACAAACACCATTGTAAATAAAACCTAGATTTATGTTGATTTATTTTCCCTTTTGTACTTCAACTATTTGCACATCCTTACAACACCGTATATAAACATAATACGACATTTGAAATGTCTTTATTCTTTTGGAAATTTTGTGAATGTAATGTTGACTGTAAATGTTTTATTGTTCATTTCACTTTTGAGAGAGAGAGAGAGAGATAGAGAGAGAGAGAGAGGGAGAGAGAGAGAGAGAGAGAGAGAGTGTAATGGGATGAAATGTGAGTTGGAGACACATAGACTAAAGCAGTGGTCACCAATCGGTCGATGGTCGATTTCTGGTCGATTTCAAAGGCATTCCTAGTCGATCACCAAACATTTCTGTAAAAAAACAACAACGATAAAGCCTTGTATATATATTATTAGCAGCTTGTGTCTTTTTCTTATATCGAGGAATATTTTACTTTCTCTGGTCTTAGGAGTCACAACATGAATTTGTGCATGAGGCAGAAATAATGCAGTGGGCAATCAGCTGGATGACTTTGTCCCCTTTTCTCAGTGGAGGGAAGGAGGGCAGAGCCTCCCTCCCTCGGATGAGAGGCAGCCTCCCAGCTGCTCCCTCCCCTCAGACTGACCATCAGATGCAGGCCATCAGTCCCCCACAAAAGAGGCCTCACAAGTAATATAACAAATGATTATGCTCACTTAGCTGTGCCTCATAAGTAATACAACACATTATTTACCAGTGTGATCATATGGCCAATATGCAGTAATAATGTATTGGGCCTATACCCTACTGCACCAACCTCATTGCTCCAGAACTGTTTGTTGTGGTTAATGTTACATAGGCTTACATTTGTTTTAAGTAATTTTTTTGTTGCATAGGCTTACATAAAACAAATTTGAGCTGTAGATCTTGGCTTGCATTTTGACTCAGAAAGTGATCTTGACTCAGAAAAGGACTGAAGGATACTACTGTAGTAGGGGCACTGAGGGTGCTGAAAAATATTAATAAAAAATAAAACATTGAAAATAATATTTTTTTACAAAAGTAGAGCACTGGGCCTTTACTAGTCCTGTATTAGCAGACCAATATATCCGTCTGTAACGTGGGCAAAAAAAAACTGTGGCACCACCACCCCCCTAAATTACTTCCCGCAGTATGATAGTAAACAGTCACTGGTATGGCATACAAGCAACAGGCTACTGTGGGCACATTTACACAGTAAAAAATAACACAGATCATGGCAAAATAATACCAGAAACCTCATCATAGTCTACAATGTTATGAGGAGACAACTATTTATGCATTTCTCAGTTTACTAAAGTCTACTTTAATGATCTCCTAGTAACTTCACTGAAGAAAAGTTTCAAATTAGATCACATTGCCATATTACAAGGAAGTTTATGGCACTTTTTTGGACTACAAAAATGTCAGCCTATTTTTCTAGTTGTTCTGGGCTCTGCCCTACATTATGTGCTCTCTGTTACCAAATGGCAAATGGCCCGAGACAGAATAATACTACAGTATCCATGTTCGGTTTCTATCTGAAACTCTGAAGATATGGATGTATGATCTCTGTGGTAACTTGTATCTGTACAGGGTGAACTGTAAATTACTCGATGCAAAGGGATCCATTTCCATTGGTCTCATCCCCCACACAGGCCTATAGATGCTGTGACACCCTGTGGAGATATTGGGCCTGGGTGACCAGGTTACTGTAAACGTGGTATCGTTTGATTGGTCAATGGTGGTTGGTTTTCAGATGTTCTAAATGGAATGAAATTCCTTTGTTCTGTCTCTAATCTTGTATCCAGTCCATGGAGGAAGGATGTATTATCAAGTCTCAATTCCTAGGTTTTTAGGCATCTGGTGTCACGTTCTGACCTTAGTTCCTTTTTTATGTCTTTATTTTAGTTGGTCAGGGCGTGAGTTGGGGTGGACATTCTATGTTGTTTTTCTATGTTTTGTTCTGTTGTTATATTTCTGTGTTTGGCCTAGTATGGTTCTCAATCAGAGGCAGGTGTCAGTCATTGTCTCTGATTGGGAGCCATATTTAGGTAGCCTGTTTTCTATTGTGTTTTGTGGGTGGTTGTTTCCTGTGTTAGTGTTTGCACCATACGGGACTGTTTCGGTTGTTTGTTTGCACTTTTGTTATTTTGTTCAGTGTTCTGTTGAGTTATTAAATATCTCATTATGGACACTTACCACGCTGCACATTGGTCCGATCCTTGCTACTCCTCCTCAGACGAAGAGGAAATCCGTTACATCTGGCCTAGTTGGCATCTCTTTGTTCATCTCTTTGTTCTTGTAAGTTAACCTAGGATCTATATGCCTAGAATATTGCTTTAATGTCAGTATTGGCTTGTAACTGAAGCTTTATGCCTTGTATGTGAATCCATTCTTTTTATTCAATAATATTTGCTTTGATGTTCGCTTCTCATGACCATTCCTTCATCTTAGTCAACTTAAACACATACTTGATTGCACATGGTTTTACTATAATGTTAAATTAAGTCAGATATTCAGTTTAATAGACTTTAATCATATTCATTGCATTGTCTTATTATGGGTCACATGTGAGGTGTATATAATTTGCATACACATCAAATATTACCCCACTACAGTAAATGGTAACCTTCAACTTGTATCTTACAGATCATTTAGAGTTTTATTGACAGGTGTGTTAATGTAGGAAGTTTTGATGACTTATTTTAGATTGATTCCCCGATACATAACGAACACATGTATGATGGAGAATATGCAGGCAACACATATTTTTCAGTTATGGGAATCTCATATTCATGATTGGGCTCAAAGCTGATCAATAAAGACCAGAACGGTCTTAACATTAATTAGACAAGTGATGAAATACTCTATTGCTGGCAAACAATTGACATAAAAAGGAGGCGGAGAAGGAAACGATACACGTTTTGCAAATCTCTCTGACGAGATCCGTTGCAAAAAGGAAACATGAGCTTAATGTTGAGAATGTTTCCTCCTTAGAATGAGAGGGGACGCTTTTGAAGCAGCAATGTAAAGCACCAGAAGAAGATTGTCCAGACATTGGAGCACCGGGCCCACAGCTGTGCTTTGAGGTCGACCATTCAGGTACTGGTGATGTGACACCGATAGTGGTGTGGAGAACCCAGCCGCACTCCAAAACACACATTTTGCCTTTGCCATATTCGAACTCACAGCCACTGTCGCACTTCTCATAGACTAGCGAGTCCATTTAGGGCAGCAGAAGGTCATGTTTCAGTCATTAAGACAAGGACAAACAATGCAGGTGCAGTCTGTCATTTCGCGCTGGTTAACAAACAGTGAAGCCACCTCTCACCAAAATAATATTGGACAACTCTCAGTGAAATGTTCTTCACACCATGGTGGAAACAGGTGAGGACCCAGTACAATGTGCATGGTTTAGAAATGCAAGATGTATGGCAAGTGCTTTTGCTCTCAATTCCAAGTGAAATTGGCCACAGAGCCACAGATGATGTTAAAGATGACACAATTGTCAACCATCTGTTTGAAACCGAAAGCAATGCAGAGCGGCTCAAAGCAAACTTGCTGGCTCTTCGGTGTCCATCTCATGCAGGCTGGACTAGGCTCAGGGCCTGTAAACAGGGCACACAAGAACCTTTCGTGCAGTATGCAGAGAAACTGTGGAAACTCTTTTACGAATATTCTGGCCAAGAAACCCCACCATGTGACAATGACATGCTGCAAACAATGTTAACACGCAACTCGGGCTTCCGAGAGTTCGATTTGGGGGGGTCCTGCAGATAAGACATTCCAAGCAATTGTTACATGGGCAACTAATATTGAATATAGGACAGGATATCCTAACCAGGCATGTTTTGTTGAATCTAACTATGTCATCCCTGAACAGCACACTACACGGGTACTCACTGCAAACAAACGCAACGTGTAGTGAAAACTTGTTGGGATCTGGGGAGGGGCGAGGTGTAGACTCTTACACTACCAGTCAATGTACTGTCTGTCACAGAAACGGGTCATCTAGCATGGAAGTGTTGGAACCTTGGATTCAGGAATTAACCGAGACACAGAGCATTCAATATGTTTCAGACTAGAATAGGATTCCAGCAACCAAACAAGCCAAGCTACAGAGCTAAGCAATTTTTCCTATGAATTCAAACGCTAATTCGTGAAGCGTTTCTTGTTTTTTTTTACCTGAATGGCAAGTTTTAACCTACAACTCGAACAGACCGTAGTATATTTTTGGGAAAGTGGAGGTTTATTATGCTGTGGTTGTCTTGGTTACGCGTAGGACAGGTTTCAACTTTAGCAATTACATTGTATAGGCATCCTCTCAATGCATGTTGTGAGCTGGTAATTGTAGAGCAAATTATCCTGCAAACCCAATTTGATAAATATCCTGACTTGTTTGAGAAACGGTGCAGACGCAACCCAAAGGATTTATACTCAAAATGTAGTTGCCTAGAGCTCAGATGCTCAGACTAACTGTAATTCTAACACAGCCGGGTAGGCTGCAACAATATAGTCTCAAACATATGTTTTTAACATTTAATCCTTTAAATATTGTGTGGTAATCAGTTGTTCACAGATTTCGTTGAATAGGTTGCAATTCCTATGCGTATTTTGCATATGACCAAGTCCATCTGATCGGTGAAGATGTGTGTGAGTTCTGAGTTTTGTCCCATTCCTCAGCCGGCTGGGTGGCTGTTCATTGACAGGCTACATTGGGTCTCCCGGGTGGCGCAGTGGTCTAGGGCACTGCATCGCAGTGCTAGCTGCGCCACCAGAGTCTCTGGGTTCGCGCCCAGGCTGGGCTGGGTTCGCGCCCAGGCTCTGTCGCAGCTGGCCGCAACCGGGAGATCCGTGGGGCGACGCACAATTGGCATAGCGTCGTCCGGGTTAGGGAGGGTTTGGCCAGTAGGGAGGGTTTGGCCGGTAGGGATATCCTTGTCTCAGTATGTAAAAAAAAAAAAAATAATAATTATAAAATGTATGCACTCTACTGTAAGTCGCTCTGGATAAGAGCGTCTGCTAAATGACTAAAATGTAAATGTACACAGGATGGTCTAAGTGGTTCCCAAACTTTTTATCGTCCCGTACCCCTTCAAACATTCAACCTCCAGCTGCATACCCCCTCTAGCACCAGAGTCAGCGCACTCTCAAATGTTGTTTTTTGCCATAATTGTAAGCCTGCCACACACACTATACAATACATTTATTAAACATAAGAATGAGTGTAAGTTTGTCACAACCCGGCTCGTGGGAAGTGACAAAGAGCTCTTATAGGGCCAGGGCACAAATAATAATATTATAATAATCAATCATTTAGTTCTTTACTTAACCATCTTACATCTAAAACCTTATTTGTTCAGAAAAAATTGTGAATAACTCACCACAGGTTAATGAGAAGGGTGTGCTTGAAAGGATGCACATAACTCTGCAATGTTGGGTTGTATTGGAGATATTCTCAGTCTTAAATCATTTTCCACTCACAGTCTGTGCCTGTATTTAGTTTTCATGCTAGTGAGGGCCGAGAATCCACTCTCACATACAGTAGGTACATGGTTGTAAAGGGCATCAGTGTCTTAACAGTGCGATTTGCCAAAGCAGGATACTCTGAGCGCAGCCTAATCCAGAAATCTGGCGGTGGCTTGTGATTAAATTCCATTTTCCCAGAACCGCTTGCTGCAATTTCGAGAGTCCCTGTAATCCTAGATTCAGATCATTCAAGCGAGAAAAAACGTCACCCAGATAGGCCAGTCGTGTGAGAAACTCGTCATCATGCAATCGGTCAGACAAGTGAAAATGATGGTTAGTAATGAAAACTTTAAGCTCGTCTCTCAATTTAAAAAAACGTGTCAACACTTTTCCCCTTGATAACCAGCGCACTTCAGTATGTTGCAAAAGCGTTACATGGTTGCTGCCCATATCATTGCATAATGCAGAAAATACACGAGAGTTCAGGGGCCTTGCTTTAACAAAGTTAACCATTTTCACTGTAGTGTCCAGAACCTATTTCAAGCTGTCAGACATTCCTTTGGCAGCAATAGCCTCTTGGTGGATGCTGCAGTGTACCCAAGTGGCGTCGGGAGCAATCCACTATGTCTCCCTGTCATGGCTTTTGCGCCATCAGTACAGATACCAACACATCTTGACCACAAGTCCATTTGATGTCACAAAGCTGTCCAGTACTTTAAAAATATCCTCTCATGTTGTCCTGGTTTCCAGTGGTTTGCAGAAGAGGATGTCTTCCTTAATTGACCCCCCATAAACATAACATATACTAGGAGCCGTGCCAGGCCTGCCACGTCTGTTGATTCATCCAGCTGTAACGCATAGAAATTACTGGCTTGTATGTTGTATGTTAATTGTTTCAAAACATATCCTGCCATGTCACTGACGTGTTGTGAAACAGTGTTGTTTGAAGAAGTCTTTGTCTGTATAGTTTTTTTGGCCTTTTCCCCCAGCATTGTCCCAGCCATATCCTCAGCAGCAGCTAAGTCCTCCACAATAGTATGGGGCTTGCCTGTCCTAGCCACTCGGTAGCTCACCATATAAGACGCTTCTAGACCCTTCTTATTAATGGTAATTGTTGCTTTACATACAGGTAAGACTGTATGTACAGAAGCTGCTGCAGTGTTACAATTGTAAAAAGTTTGAACATGTGGCAAGTGTTTGTCAAAGTAATAAATATGTCACAGTTGAAGAGTCAGATGAAGCATGTTGATGTAACTGTGATGGGAATCATGTTCCCGAGTTCCAGGAGTGCCCTGTAAAGATGAAGGAGGTCGCAGTAGCTAAAATCAGTTCAATCCAGCAGGTCTCCTATGTGAAGGCAGTGAAAATAGCCAAAGTAGTGATGAGATGGTAGTGGATCTCCCACAGTCTACAGTGCCATGCAGGAGAAGGATCCCCACACACTGCAAGTGTAGAAGGTGGACGTTGTAGCATTTATAGCGCAAGTGATAAATTGCACTAGTCAAACTAATAAAAAATCTAAGAAATTAAACATCATTGTGAAGGTGGAAAATAGTTTCTGGATCTCCAGGACTTTACAGCAGAGATGTTACAGGGAATACTGAATAAGAGGTTCCCCCCTCCCAAGTTCCTGAGCCTGTGTATGGATCTGAATAGACATTTAAATCCGACTGAAAGAGTACAGTGTTGTTTTTGTTCGAAATTCAGGGTTGGTTATTAAGAGATTAAGAGAATATAGTGGTATAGACAGGTCGTTACCGGCCTCACACTCCAATACAGGTGTATGCACCTGTTAGTTGGTTGCAATCCGTCAATAAAAACTAAAAGAAGAAGAAGATAAGAGTTTACATTTGTTTACTTGTTGTTATATGACGATTTACTTATTTCCCTTACACGGCAAGGAGGCAAAGGTTGCTTTGATTTCAAATGTTAACTTTTTCTGACTCAACCTATTTTGTATTTTTGTAGCATTTTAGCTACAAAAGGGCTCGACACCCCTTTTATGTGCACTATAAAAGGGAATTACGTTGGCCTGGCTGGTTCTCCATACCAAACTCAGCTCTCAATATGAAACAGTAGAGTTTAATGCAATTTTAATAGGAGATTATGACTCTCCCACTTTTGAACTGACTTTGATAGAAGTCCTTCTCCAAGGCAACTCCTTCACTTTGTCCCAGATATAGGCCTACGTTTGTACACGTTATATGTTCTATCTATTGTTATATGTTGAATTTTTCTGTCCTGTCTTGAGAATAACCTGACGTGTTGCTCAAAAAATATACTGACACACTTACTAACACACAGATAACATGTCTTGTTTTAGGTGACCACGTTAAATCCCTTTGTTGTCACACACAATGCTAGACAAAATGGCTTCTGTGGATGTGCAGGGACCAATTTATATGCATATGATGCATATTTTTAAATCTTCTGGTTGACCACATCCACCTTGATGTGTGTGTTCAAGAGGAGAGAGGCGTCTTATATCCTTCAATTGGTGGCCTACGAACTTAGAGCCCCGCACATTGGGTTTACAAATAACTGAATTATTCATATCTTATTTACACAAGCAGTGGGTGAGCTTTGGATCTCACTCCTAAATATTATTTTTAATTTAGCTATCGTCCTAATCTGACAGAAGGTGACTTGGTAAAGATACTATAGTTTTAAATTCATATTTTAATGTGATTTTGTCAAGTTTTAAATTTATTGACAGCTCTGTCTCCAGAGACAGGACATTAACTTAGACATATACCATTTAAAGACATTTAAAGTCGCAGTTAAGTCTCTACTTCCTGATTGGGTCTAAACACATTTCAACACATTTACTTTGCAGGCCCTCTGCTGGTTTAGAAACCAGTTCGAAATTGCAATTCCTCTTATGACCTATCGGCAGAGAACAATTCCTCTTATGACCTGTCGACAGAGAACAATTGCTCTTATGACCTGTCGGCAGAGAACATGGAGATCATTTAGCAACCAAAATACATTTGTTTTTTTATTCTAATATTGATTGATGGTAATTCTCACTACACACAGACATATGTGTCACCTTTGATGTTGTTATCCAACTATTTTACAGAAAATGTTATTGCTTTTTGCTTTTAATATAATGTGTTTATTTTTAAAGTTTCTATTCATCTACACAAAATAATTGGTCTTGAGATGAATTATAATGGTTTTCCCAGAGGGGGGAAGCTATTTCAATCTGAACTCAAAGAAAAGTACAATTATAACACTCATGATAGAGTGTAACTTTAATTATGCAGTTAATGGCCTTTCATTCCATTTTATATCCATCTAATTCATACTTGTCTGTAATAATGTTTCATCAAATCCTTTCTTTCTAGCTCTAGAGTATAAGAGGAATAATGAACATACTCTATTCAATAGCTACATAGCAAATTGGCCAGTGTTGCATAGTGTTGATTTTTCAGTATAACATTTCTACTGTTGATTCAGGAGTTAAATTAATACTCAGTGGTGTAAAATAACTCTAGTGTTAGGGTTAATAACCAGAGTTGAGTATGAGATTGTGATTCTACCATTCTTACTCATTGGAGAGAAAACATTCCCATCAAAACAACGACCATCATTATCATGTCTCAGCATACACTACTGCAGTTATTTTTGAAATATATATTTTTTATCTGCATTTTTTCATGTACAGTGCATTCGGAAAGTATTCAGACCCCTTGAGTGGCTCTGGCTGGGCCACTCAAGGACATTCAGAGACTTGTCCCGAAGCCACTCCTGGGTTGTCTTTGCTGTGTGCTTAGTTACGTTGTCCTGTTGGAAGGTGAACCTTCACCCCAGTCTGAGGTCCTGAGCGCTCTGGAGCAGGTTTTTATCAAGGATCTTTCTGTACTTTGCTCCGTTCATCTTTCCCTCGATCCTGACTAGTCTCCCAGTCCCTGCCGCTGAAAAACATCCCCACAGCATGATGCTACCACCACCATGCTTCACCATTGGAATGGTGCCAGGTTTCCTCCAGACGTGATGCTTGGCAGTCAGGGAAAAGTGTTGATTCTCATGGTCTGAGTCCTTTCTGTGCCTTTTGGCAAACTCCAAGCGGGCTGTTATGTCCCTTTTACTGAGGAGTGGCTTCCGTCTGGTCACTCTACCATAAAGGCCTGATTAATGGAGTGCTGCAGATATGGTTGTCCTTCTGGAAGGTTCTCGCATCTCCACAGAGGAACTCCGGGGCTCTGTCAGAGTGACCATCGGGTTCTTGGTCACCTCCCTGAAAAAAAGGCCCTTCTCCCCCGATGGCTCAGTTTTACTGGCCAGCCAGCTCTAGTAAGTGTCTTGGTGGTTCCACATTTCTTCCATTTAAGAATGATGGAGGCCACTGTGTTCTTGGGGACCTTCAATGGAGCAGAAATGTGTTGGTACCCTTGCCAGATCTGTGCCTCGACACAATCCTGTCTCAGAGCTCTATGGACAATTCCTTTGACCTCATGGCTTGTTTTTTGCTCTGACATGCACTGTCAACCGTGGAACCTTATGTAGAGTGGTGTGTGCCTTTCCAAATCATGTCCAATCAATTGAATTTACCCCAGGTGTACTCCAATCAAGTTGTAGAAACATCTCAATGATGATCCATGGAAACAGGATGCACCTGAGCTCAATTTCGAGTATCATAGCAAAGGGTCTAAATACCTATGTAAATAAGGTATTTCTGTTTTTTAATACATTTGCAAACACTTCTAAAAACCTGTTTTCGACTTGACATTAGGGGTTGCTGTTTACACTTTGTGAAAATTTCGTTCCCAAATTAAACTGCCTCGTACTCAATTCTTGCTCGTACAATATGCATATTATTATTACTATTGGATAGAAAACACTCTCTAGTTTCTAAAACCGTTTGAATTATTTCTCTGAGTGAAACAGAACTCATTCTGCAGCACACTTCCTGTCAGGAAGTGAGATTTTTGAAATCGAGGTCTCTGTTCTAGCGCCAGTTTATAAATTCCAATGTAAGCTATGGGGCTACATGCACTGCATACGCCTTCCCCTAGATGTCAGTAAGCGGTGAGAATTTGAATGGAGTGGATTGCATCATCTGGGTCACTATAAATCCTCTTGGAACGGAAGGTCCGACCTTTTCAACGCGGGGCCTGACGCATGGCGTCCTGAAAAGCTTTCGTTTGAGAAGTTCTATATCTCTGGCTCTGATTTGATTTTTGTCTAAACTTCATAAGGTAGTTAATTTAAACCGACTTATAGCAGTTTATACCAGTTTATTGCGATTTTCTGGAATTTATTTGTCACGCGCTATCGCGTGTTGGACACCTCTCCGGCACATGGCTAGCGTTAGCTGCTAATTCTACAGGACAAGAGGACATCTTTCAACCAAAAGACGATTGTTCTGGACAAAGGACACCTTGCCCAAGATTCTGATGGAAGCTCATCAAAAAGTAAGAAGTCTTTATGCTGTTAATTTGTATTTATGTTGAAAAAAGTTACACAATAATTCCGCCATTCATTTCGGCATGGTCTCGCTGTAACGCACGCTGTATGCCGTAGTAACGTTAATTTTAAAAATCTAACACAGCGGTTGCATTAAGAACTAATGTATCTTTCATTTGCTGTCCAACCTGTATTTTTTAGTCAAGTTTACGATTAGTTATCGATTAGATTAGGTGCCTCTCCAAGATGGCGCCGGACAGATTGCTTGAAGTTTGGCTACAATTCACATTGTATAACCACGATTTGTGCCGCTAAATATGCACATTTTCGAATATGATGTTACAGGACTGTCATCTGATGAAGTATATGAAGGTTAGTCAAAAATTATATATCTTTTGCTGGTTTGTTAGGATCGCTAACCTTTGCTGCTGGTAAATGGCTTGTGTTTCTGGCTATTGTGGTAAGCTAATATAATGCTATATTGTGTTTTTGCTGTAAAACACTTAAAAAATCTGAAATATTGGCTGGATTCACAAGATGTTGGTCTTTCATTTGCTGTATGCTGTGTATTTTTCAGAAATGTTTTATGATGAGTATTTAGGTATTTGACGTTGGTCTCTGTAATTATTCTGGCTGCTTCGGCGCTATTTCAGATTGCAGCTGCAATGTAGAACTGTGATTTATACCTGAAATATGCAAATTTTTCGAACAAAACATATGCTATACAATAAATATGTTATCAGACTGTCATCTGATGAATTTGTTTCTTGGTTAGTGACTATTTATATCTTTATTTGGTCGAATTTGTGATAGCTACCTATGCAGTAAAAAAATGGTGAAAAAAAAAAGTTGTGTCTTTTGCTATCGTGGTTAGCTAATAGAAATACATATTGTGTCTTCCCTGTAAAACATTTTAAAAATCAGAAATGATGGCTGGATTCACAAGATGTGTATCTTTCATCTGGTGTCTTGGACTTGTGATTTCATGATATTTAGATGCTAGTATTTCCTTGTGGCGCTATGCTAGGCTATGCTAGTCAGCTTTTTTACTGATGAGGGTGCTCCCGGATCCGGGATGAGTACCAAGTAAAAGTTAACATGATATGATAGAAAAAACGTCATCCTTTGCAAAAACGTGCCAGGGCGACGTTTTCAGGCTGATAATGGGCTGGTGTGTGATGTTCATCAATATTCAGCACGTTACATAATTCGGTCGATAACGCCTCTGTTCCTCTGTGTATGTGAGAGCAGAAGGGTATGTGTGAAAGATCATGATTGAGTGGCGGACAGTCAGATATCAATGAAGTCTACTTATTGAAATGGATCAGCTGGCCAATTGAGTCACATTAAGGGCTCAACCTTGTACTGTTGTTCTTCACTCTGCATGCTTCCTAACTAGGGAGAAATATAATAACATACCACACCCAGAATGCTGGCGCTGCCCATGCTCTCACAGACGCTATAATGGGACTGATACTATCTAACTCTATGGCGTAGTCACAGAGGATGCAGCTGAGATCTGAGATCAGCACAACAGCCTAGCCCCGCAGAGTATCCCTGTGAAGTCAACTTAGATACCATCATATGTATAAAAACAGGATATCAGTGTTCCAGTTCATTCTGTGGATACAGTATATTGTGATGTCTGTATTCTAAGTCTCTTGCTGGGTAAAACCCAGAATCTCCTAGTCTCCAGGCTGATCATTAGTGCTCCATCCGTTATATAGGGCTTCAGCCATGGCTGTGCTGTGGGGGCCCTCTGGTGTTGGGGCTCCACACCCTGCCTGCTGCCTGCTGCTCCAGCCCAGCCAGTCCAACAGACCCCCAGGGGCCACCAGCCTGTCTGCTGCTGGGAAGGACAGTCAAGCATGGCCTAAAGTACATGGGGCTCTGTCTCTCTATTGCTTTCTCTATGTCTCTCTCTGACTCGCTCTCTGTGTTTTTCTGCCTCTATTGCTCTCTCTCTGTGACTCTCTGCCTTTGGTGACAAAACGGATGGCACTGTGATAGCCTGCATCCAATTTTCTGAGTAGAGTGTTGGAGGCTATTTTGTAAATGACATCGCCGAAGTCAAGGATCGGTAGCATAGTCAGTTTTACGAGGGTATGTTTGGCAGCATGAGTGAAGGATGCTGTTGCAAAATAGAAAGCCGATTCTAGATTTAATTTTGGATTGGAGATGCTTAATGTGAGTCTAGAAGGATAGTTTACAGTCTAACCAGACACCTAGGTATTTATAGTTGTCCACATATTTTAAGTCAGAACCGTCCAGAGTAGTGATGCTAGACGGGCGGGCAGGTGCGGTCTGCGATCAGTTGAAGAGCATGCATTTAGTTTTACTTGCATTTAAGAGCAGTTGGAGGCCACGGAAGGAGAGTTGTATGACATTGAAGCTCGTCTGGAGGTTAGTTAACACAGTGTCCAAAGAAGGGCCAGAAGTATACAAAATGGTGTCATCTGCGTAGAGGTGGATCAGAGAATCACCAGCAGCAAGAGCGACATCATTGATGTATAGAGAGAAAAGAGTCAGCCCGAGAATTGAACCCTGTGGCACCCCCATAGAGACTGCCAGAGGTCCGGACAAGGCCCTCTGATTTGACACACTGAACTCTGTCTGAGAAGTAGTTGGTGAACAAGGTGAGGCAGTCATTTGAGAAACCAAGGCTATTGAGTCTGCCAATAAGAATCCGGTGATTGACAGAGTCGAAAGCCTTGGCCAGGTTGATGAATACAGCTGCACAGTATTGTCTTTTATCGATGGCGGTTATGATGTCGTTTAGGACCTTGAGCGTGGCTGAGGTGCACCCATGACCAGCTCGGAAACCAGACTGCATTGCGGAGAAGGTACGGTGGGATTCGAAATGGTCAAGTGATCTGTTTGTTAACTTGGCTTTCGAAGACCATAGAAAGGCAGGGTAGGATAGATATAGGTCTGTAGCAATTTGGGTCTAGAGTGTCTCCCCCTTTGAAGAGGGGGATGACTGCGGCAGCTTTCCAATCTTTGGGAATCTCAGACGATATGAAAGAGACGTTGAACAGACTGGTAATAGAGGTTGCAACAATTGCGGGGGATAATTTTAGAAAGAGAGGGTCCAGATTATCTCTCAGCTGATTTGTAGGGGTCTAGATTTTGCAGCTCTTTCAGAACATCAGCTATCTGGATTTGGGTGAAGGATAAATGGGGGAGGCTTGGGCAAGTTGCTGTGGGGGGTGCAGAGCTGATGACCGGGGTAGGGGTAGCCAGGTGGAAAGCATGGCCAGCCGTAGAAAAATGCCAAATTGAGTCAAAGGCTTTTTTGAAATCAACAAAGCATGAAAAGACTTTGCCTTTGTTTTGGTTTGTTTGTTTGTCAATTAGGGTGTGGTAAAAAGCCAATTTGACATTTGCTCAGTACATTGTTTTCACTGAGGAAATGTACAAGTCTGCTGTTAATGATAATGCAGATGATTTTCCCAAGGTTGCTGTTCACGCATATCCCACAGTAGTTATTGGGGTCAATTTTGTCTCCACTTTTGTGGATTGAGGTGATCAGTCCTTGGTTCCAAATTCTGGGGAAGATGCCAGAGCTAAGGATGATGTTAAAGAGTTTTAGTATCGCCAATTGGAATTTGTTGTCTGTATATTTGATCATTTCATTGAGGATACCATCAACACCACAGGCCTTTTTGGGTTGGAGGGGTTTTATTTTGTCCTGTAGTTTATTCAAGGTAATTGGCTAATCCAGTGGGTTCTGGTAGTCTTTAATAGATTATTCTAAGATTTGTATTTGACCATGTATATGTTTTTTTCTGTTTGTTCTTTGCTATAGAGCCAAAAAGATTGGAGAAGTGGTTGACCCATACATCTACATTTTGAAAAGATAATTCTTCGTGTTGTTGTTTTTAGTGTTTTCCCAGAAGTGGTTAGAGTCTATGGATTCATCAATTATTGAGCTGATTTCTGAAGTGCTGTTCCTTCTTTTTCTGTAGTGTATTACTGTATTGTTTTAGTGATTCACCATAGTGAAGGAGTAGACTCAGGTTTTCCGGGTCTCTATGTTGTTGGTTGGTCTCTATGTCTCTCTGACTCTTTCTGTGTCTCTCGCTCTCTGCCTCGCTTTCTGTCTCTCTCTGTCTCTCTCTGTCTCTCTGCCTCTCTCTGTGTCTCTCTGCCTCACTCTCTGTCTCTATTGCTCTCTCTCTCTGTCTCCCTGTGCCTCTCTCTCTGTCTCTATTGCTCTCTCTCTCTCTCTCTGTCAATTCAAATCAATTCTCTCTCTGTCTCTCTCAGCCTCTATTGCTCTCTCTCTTTCCATATTGCTCTCTCCCCCTCTCTCTGCCTCCATCTCTGTGTCTCTCTCTGTCTCTCTCTGCCCCTCTATCTGTATCTATTGCTCTCTCTGTGTATCTCTCTGTCTCTCTTTCTGTCTCTCTCTGCCTCTCTCTGTTTGTCTCTCTCCCTGTGTCTGTCTGTCTGTCGTAGATAATAAACAAAAGTGAAATAAACAATAGAAATGAACAGTAAGCATAACACTCACAGAAGTTCCAAAAGAATAAAGACATTACAATGTCATATTATGTATATATACAGTCTCTCTCTGTCTTTCCCTTCTTATCTCCAGATATTTTTCTCAACAGGCTTAGCTGTTATAAATGTCTTCAATAATCTCTCTTCAATCTCAGGAGGAGGAGAGGGGAGGTAGCCAATTTAGAAGTATTGCCCTGACAAAGAGAGAGAGAGAGGCTGCCGTGTGGTAATAGTCCTGAAATTAATAAATTCCTGCTGGCGTCAGAGGTGGAGATAATTGGGGGGGGGTTGTTGAATGGTTGCACTGTATTTTGATCCTCATGGTCGACTGGTTCTGGGGCACAGGCCATGCCTCAACTTGACTGGATGGTCAGGGGGTCTCTGGAGGGAGCAGGCTGGAGCAGCAGGTCTACTCAGACTAAGCCATAGCTTATTGCCATGGTCAATGGCTGGCCAGTAAAGGCATGGAAAAGGCTATGTGTCTCCAAGTAGTTACCATGGTATTAGCTTGTGTCTGGGAGACATGTCAGGAGACCCATTATCCCTTGCCTGGTCTGTCTGTGTCTGTCTGTCTGTCTGTCTGTCTGTCTGTCTGTCTCTTTCATCTCTGTCTGTCTCTTTCATCTCTGTCTGTCTGTCTTTCATCTCTGTCTGTCTGTCTTTCATCTCTGTCTGTCTGTCTGTCTTTCATCTCTGTCTGTCTGTCTGTTTTCTTGCCTGTCTGTCTGTCTGTTTTCTTGCCTGTCTGTCTTTCATCTCTGTCGGTCTGTCTGTCTGTCTTTCATCTCTGTCGGTCTGTCTGTCTGTCTTTCATCTCTGTCTGTCTGTCTGTCTGCCTGCTTGCCTGTCTGTTGTTTTTTATTTCGAGCAACAAACATTGTGTGATAGATAATAAAGAGCTGGGCAATTTCCCATCACACTTAGAAAAATAAATCTCCAACCCTGAGACACAAAAGCAATCATCTTCACCACTGTATCCCCACACTCAGAATCAGTTAATGCTATTCCTCCTGAGATAGATAGCATTTTGTCAGTGAACTAATTAATAAGAGGTATGGGAACACCAATAGAATAATTTCCCACTCATCTCTAAGGCTATGCGTCTTTTTAACGACACTCCTGACATCTCTGCTCTTTAAAAAACACAGGCAGAGTAACCATTGATTTCAGCTTGTTTGAAACAGTTTCAAAGAATCGTTCACCCGTTCATTTTCCTGAGGCTTCAAATTCGATTGGACATGATCTTACGAACGTGTGTCAATAACTGCTAACAGGTGAACTTGTGAAAGTCATAACGGTAAAGACCTGGCAGTCGGTATGACATCAGTAACCCATCTCATGCTGCAGAGTCACCTCTAGATGCCAGCAAACGGATATTGAGCAAATGAAGAACCATTCTGTAGGAAGTAAGATTGGTTTCCTGGGATCTCAGTGGAAAACCGCCATTAGGTCTGAAAGAACATCAGTTACCAACCAACTCCATTAGGTCTGGGATAACATTAGTTACCAACCAACTCCGTTAGGTCTGAAAGAACATCAGTTACCAACCAACTCCATTAGGTCTGGAATAACATCAGTTACCAACCAACTCCATTAGGTCTGAAAGAACATCAGTTACCAACCAACTCCATTAGGTCTGGGATAACATTAGTTACCAACCAACTCCGTTAGGTCTGAAAGAACATCAGTTACCAACCAACTCCATTAGGTCTGGAATAACATTAGTTACCGACCAGCACTTTTAGGTCTGGAAAAACATCAGTTACGGACCAATGCCATTATGTCTGGAATAACATCAGTTACCTATCAACACCGTTAAGTCTGCAATAACATCAGTTACCTATCAACACCGTTAAGTCTGCAATAACATCAGTTACCAACCAACTCCATTAGGTCTGAAATAACATCAGTTACCAACCAGCACTTTTAGGTCTGGAAAAACATCAGTTACGGACCAATGCCATTAGGTCTGGAATAACATCAGTTACCAACCAACACTTTTAGGTCAGCAATAACATCAGTTACCTATCAACACCGTTAAGTCTGCAATAACATCAGTTACCAACCAACTCCATTAGGTCTGGAATAACATCAGTTACGGACCAACACAGTTAGGTCTGGAATAACATTAGTACCCAGTTCTACTTTCCTGCGTCTGACTTCGCTGCCACCAGTTACGCACCCTTTACAGAAGTCTTCCGGTCTCAGGCAAGTATACTTTATAGATTTTTTATTATTTTGAAATACGTTTATGAATTAGATTTATTCATTTTGATTTGTGAACTGTATGAAATACACTCATCTGTACAGTATGTAACATAGAGTATTGAACAAGCAATGGCCTTTTAAGGATACAATAAAACATATGAAAGCGAGGAGAACTGTCACGTAGACTCCCTCTCCGGCCTCTACGTCATCAGGCTGCTGATTATCCCACACACCTGTCACCATCGTCAAGCGCACCAGCGCCTCATGACACTTACCTGGACTCCATCACCTCCTTGATTATCTTCCCTATATATGTCAGTCCCCTTGGTTCTTTCCTCAGGTGTTATTGACTCTGTTTCATGTCGGTGCATTGTTTGTGGTTTGTGGTTATTGTTTTGTTTATTGATTAAAACACTCACTCCCTGTACTTGCTTCCTGACTCTCAGCACACATCGTTACAATAACATGATGAAATGAAGGATAGAGGAAGAATTAAAAGACTTTTCCTTTATTTTTCTACGCTGAAGTCTTCTTTTTTGTGTGTCTTTTAAAACGATCTGTGAGACAAAAAAAAATCCTGTAGCTTAAACATCACTGCTACTTCAGCCAGGTGTTGCTGTAAAGCTAATGAAATGAATACATTGTGGAAGGTTTGTCCAGAGTCATACGTCAATAGGGTAGAGTGCCTGGGGTAAATTGCTGCCTGTCAACATCAAATGACGCAGCCATCGGTGCCTTGTGGGTGAAGTGTGAGGGAGGGAGCGATCCTGGCCTCTAGTATGGAGGCGTTGTGGTGATCCCAGCAGGGTAAAATAGCTTGGGATACCTGCCGCCTAGACCTGCTAGATTTTCTGTTAGTGGGAAAGGTCTTAGCAGGAGAACACCAGAGAAAGCTATGATTGGCTGGCACATTATTGGAGATAAACCTCCTGTAGTCTAAAGCAATATTCACCTGCTTTCATGGAGTGAGGATTTACTCCTTTGGGGAGACTACAGTTTCCCAGATACATGTCCATTGGGGGAGGAGGTGAAACAGGTTTGTTCTGTAAAACACATCAACAAATTCACAAAATTATTAGTAACGTTCTCACAGTTGAAAAACAACAGTCGTAAATACTGATTTAAATTGACGTGTGTTCAAGTGAATAGCTCAGCCTTGGGAATGGGACTTGTGTCAACCCATCTGTGTAGGTTTGGAACCCAGACAATCTGAAGAAGAAGATATTAAACACAATGTGAATCAAGACACAGAAAAACATTCAACCACTAATGTATCTCTATAGAATATAGATTTCAGCTTTCTTCCAAAACCCTGCTTTTCATTTGGTTGATTAAGCTTATTCTGATGAACCTCTGAAGAAGCAGCTGAGCCAGCCTCCACTGTTTGGTGTGTTCTGTACTGGGTGTGCTGGGCGGCTGATAGGGTGCCAGGGTTGTCACGGAGGGTTGGCCCCCGAGTGTTCCGGCTTGGTGACAGTCATCATAGAAGGGTCCACCACATATCTACTCCGGATATCTGTGACAAGTGAAAGGAGGAAGGCCACCAAACAAAGTGCATTCGGAAAGTATTCAGACCCCTTGACTTTTTCCACATTTTGTTACCTTACAGCCTTATTCTAAAATGGATTAAGTAAATCAAACTCCTCATCAATCTACACACAATACCCCATAATAACGATGCAAAAACAGTTTTTTAGAATGACCTTATTTACATAGGTATTTAGATCCTTTGCTATGAGACTCAAAATTGAACTCAGGTTCATCCTGTTTCCAGTGATCATCCTTGAGATGTTTCTACAACTTGATTGGAGTACACCTGGGGTAAATTCAATTGATTTGACATGAATTGGAAAGGCACACACCACTCTACATAAGGTCTCACAGTTGACAGTGCATGTCACAGCAAAAACCAAGCCATGAGGTCGAAGGAATTGTCCGTAGAGGTCCGAGACAGGATTGTGTCGAGGCACAGATCTGGGGAAGGGCACCAAAAAATGTCTGGTGCATTGAAGGTCTCTAAGAAAACAGTGTCATCCATCATTCTTAAATGGAAGAAAAGTGGAACCACCAAGACTCTTCCCAGAGCTGGCTGCCCAGCCAAACTGAGCAATCGGGCGAGAAGGGCCTTGGTCAGGGAGGTAACCAAGAACCCAATGGTCACTGACTGAGCTCCAGAGTTCCTCTGTGGAGATGAGAGAACCACTCACCAATGAGGACTTCATGGCAGAGTGACCAGACGGAAGCCACTCCTCAGTAAAAGGCACATGACAGCCCGCTTGGAGTTTGACAAAAGGCACCTAAAGTACTCTCAGAACATGGGAAACAAGATTCTCTGGTCTGATGAAACCAAGATTGAACTCTTTGGCCTGAATGCCAAGCATCACGTCTGGAGGAAACCTGGCATCATCCCTACGGTGAAGCATGGTGGTGACAGCCTTGTGCTGTGGGGATGTTTTTCAGCAGCAGGGACTTGGAGACTAGTCAGGATCGAGGGAAAGATGAACGGAGCAAAGTACAGAGAGATCCTTGATGAAAACCTGCTCCAAAGCACTCAGGACCTCAGACGGGGGCAAAGGTTTACCTTCCAACAGGAAAATGACCCTAAGCACACAGCCAAGACAACGCAGGAGTGGCTTCGGGACAAGTCTCTGAATGTCCTTGAGGGGCCCAGCCAGAGCCAGGACTTGAACCCGATCGAATATCTCTGGAGAGACCTGAAAACAGTTGTGCAGCGACGCTCCCTATCCAACCTGACAGAGCTTGAGAGGATCTGCAAAGAATGGGAGAAACTCCCCAAATACAGGTGTGCCAAGCTTGTAGCGTCATACCCAAGAAGACTCAAGGCTGTAATCGCTGCCAAAGGTTCCTCAACAAAGTACTGATTAAAGGGTCTGAATACTTATGTAAATGTGATATTTCCAGTTTTATTTTGTATACATTTGCTAACCTTTCTAAAACCCTATTTTTGCTTTGTCATTATGGGGTATTGTGTGCTTATTTGAGCTGTTCTTGCCATAATATGGACTTGGTCTTTTACTAAATAGGGCTATTTTCTGTATACCACCCCTACCTTGTCATAACACAACTGATCGTCTCAAATGCATTAAAAAGGAAATACATTCCACAAATTAGCTTTTTACAAGGCACACCTTTTAATTGAAATGCATTCCAGGTGACTACCTCATGAAGCTGTTTGAGAGAATGCCAAGAGTGTGCAAAGCTGTCGTCAAGGCAAACGGTAGCTACTTTGAATAATTTAAAAATATAAAATATTTTTTGATTTGTTTGACTGTTTTTTGGTTTCTACATGATTCCATATGTGTCACGGCTGTTTAAAGAAGAGGACCAAGGTGCAACGTGATTGGAATACATTCTTCTTTTAATAAAAGAAGAACACTTAAGATACATTCTAAAATCCACAAACTCAATACATAGAGCCTTAAAATGTGCACATGTGTACAGAACCATCTTTGTTACACTAGCAATCTATAGTATATTCCTTACTGCACATCTGCCTCCAACTCTGTTTTAGGCCCATCAATGTCTTAAAGAAATGTCATCACTAAACAACTGAATAAGTTCCTCTATAAATAGACCTGCAGCACATTACAGTTAGTGGACAGACATTGAGTTGAATTACAGTATCTTAGGCCATCACAGTTACAGTTGGTGACCTGGATAATGTGGCTGCTGTTGGAATCCTCCTGCTTCTCCTCCTATGGAACAGGACCCAGCTGACCTCAATACATGTCATTATCATATCACAGTGTCCTCTTGGCATGACGCAGACATATCACTGTGTATGTGTTGTATCACTGCTATGTAACACAGTCTAAAGACGTGCCACATGCTAGCCCCCTGGGAACAGTATACAGTCAAGTGTTGTTGCTGTATGTTGACACAGAAACATCCCCAATGGACCCCCATGAATCCCCCATCATGACACACACTTATCACGAACAGATACAATTTGCACACTCACACATATACACACACGCACACACACGCACACACACATTATAGTAGCTGTGTGATGAGAACGTGGTGTCTCTCATAGAAAGCAGCAGGGTACGATGTGCCTCTAATCCTTTGTTATTAATTGTGTCTTAAACAAGCGACGCCTACTCAGTCCTCCTGGTGTCAGCAGCACCCAGAGTATCCATGGAAACTGCAGGCTGGGCCCAGCTCATGGAGAGATGCAGTCTGTTGCCCGAAAGGCAGAAAATGCCTCATGTAAATAGTGTGAATGAGAGTGCACTCGGGTGGTGTGTTCTTGCAAGTGCATGGAAGAGAATATAAAAAAAAGGTCTTGATCAACTCAAACAGTGGAAAGATGACGTATGGAGGATTGTGCTCTAGAATCAGAATTAGTTTGTTAGATATTTGATTGGTTTAGTCCAGTTTTAAAACACAAGTGAATGTGCATGTGAGAGCAAAAACAATGCTAGAGCAAAGGTCAATGTAAACAACACAAACCAGTGGGAAAAAATAATCTGCCATTTTGTATCCAGCAACACCATCTACCGGTGAGATTTGATAATACATAAAAACATGAATCAGTCATTCACATCTATTACAGTTCATATCAGGAAATCAGTCAGTTGAATTAAATTCATTAGGCCCTAATCTATGGATTTAACATGACTGGGCAAGGGCGTAGGCCCACCCACTTGGGAGCAAGGCCCAGTCAATCAGATTGTCACGAATATCACCGAAGGTGGCTCCCCTTCCTGTTCGGGTGGCGCTCGGCGGTCGTCGTCGCCGGTCTACTAGCTGCCACCGATCCCTTTTTCATTTTCGTTTGTTTTTGTCTAATTAGTTTCACCTGTTCCTTGTTGGGTTTTGGGGTGGGTACTATTTAAGTTTGTTTAGCCCGCTTGTGTTTGTGCGGGCTTGTTGTTATTGTACGTAGGAGGTGTATTGTTGATTTTGGGTTTTCGCTGTCCGGTTTATGTAACAGTGGTCTTTGGGTTGTGTTTGCGCCTGTGTTTGGTTTCACCCATTTTTGTACCTGTTCCTGTTTACTGTGGACATTAAAGCGTTTTTTACCGTGAAACTTCTGCTCTCTGCACCTGACTCCACACCCATCATTCTCCTGACATTACAGAAGCCCGCACCATACATATATGGAGTCAGCAGGAGAAGCGACCACCCCTCTCCCCACGATGGAGGAGAGAGTCCTTCATCACACGTCCATCCTCCATCGCATCGGATCAGCAATGGATCAAATGATGGAGAGGATGGACCGTTGGGAGAGGAGTGGTCTCCCTACTACCCCACCTACCCTCCCACCAGCAACTCTACCATCTCCTCCAGCGGAATCCGGTGCCAGCGCTCTGCGTATTACGCCTCCGAGGGAGTACGATGGAGCGGCGGCGGGGTGCCAAGGATTCCTGCTACAACTAGAGCTCTACCTGGCCTCAGACGAGGAGAGCGTGAGTGTCCTCGTCTCTTGCCTGATGGGTAGAGCCCTAGAGTGGGCAAATGCCGTCTGGAATGGGCCCGACTCAGCGAGGGCCGAGTGGCGGGTGAGAGGTCTTCCATCTCCTGCAAGGGACGAGGAGCGCGCAGGACTTCGCTCTGGAATTCCGGACCTTGGCCATAGACCATTACAGGTGTAGCCTGAGAGAGGACATCCGCAGGGAGCTGGCTTGTCGGGACACTACGCTCAGCCTGGATGAGCTAATAGACATGTCGATCCGGCTAGACCATCTGCTAGCTCCTGACGGACGTTCTGAAAGGGTCCTCACAGTTCCACCTCCTGGCCCTCCCGCTCCCATCCCGATGGAGCTAGGGGGGGCTGCATCTAGGGAGACTGGAGGAGGAGGCTCTTCCTGTACCAGTTGTGGCCGGAGAGGGCACACTTCCGGTCGGTGCTGGAGGAGTCCATCTGGGAGTCGAGAGGGCAGGCAGAACACTCCTCGGTCACCCCAGGTGAGTCAGCACCACACTCTCCCAGAGCTTCCTGTTGGTCACATGTTTTTATTAATTTGTTTCCTTAAATTTTTTCCCTCTCTCCAAAATAAGGCGCTAGTCGATTCAGGCGCAGCGGGGAACTTTATAGATCGCGGACTCGCCCAGAGGTTGAGGATTCCGTTAGTTAAGGTAGACCCCCCCTTCCCCGTGCACTCTTTAGATAATCTACCGTTAGGGTCAGGGCTGGTCAGGGAGGCCACGATTCCTCTGGAGATGATTACGCAGGGGAATCATAAGGAGCGGATTAGTCTGTTCCTTATCGTTTCACCTGCGTTTCCGGTGGTGCTGGGGATTCCCTGGCTGGCTATTCACAATCCTAAGATTTCGTGGAGACAGGGAGCTCTCCAGGGGGGGTCTGATGAGTGTTCAGGCAGGTGTGTAGGAGTTTCCATCGGTGCGACAACGGTGGAGAGTCCAGACCAGGTTTCCACCGTGTGCATTCCCGCTGAGTATGCCGATTTGACTATCGCCTTCAGTAAGAAGAAGGCGACCCAATTACCACCCCATCGACAGGGGGATTGCGTGATAAACCTCCAGGTAAACGCTGCACTACCCAGGAGTCACGTGTATCCTTTGTCCCAGGAGGAGACGTTGGCTATGGAGACATATGTCACGGAAGCCCTGGGACAGGGGTACATTCGGCCCTCCATGTCACCCGTCTCCTCGAGTTTCTTTTTCGTGAAGAAAAAGGAGGGTGGTTTGCGTCCGTGTATTGATTATCGAGGTCTCAATTCCATCACTGTGGGTTTTAGTTACCCACTACCTCTCATCGCTACGGCGGTGGAATCATTTCACGGAGCGCGGTTCTTCACAAAACTGGACGTCAGGAGCGCGTATAATCTGGTGCATATTGGGAGGGAGATGAGTGGAAAACCGCGTTTAGTACCACATCTGGCCATTATGAGTACCTCGTCATGCCGTACGGGTTAAAGAATGCTCCAGCCATCTTTCAATCCTTCGTCAACGAGATTCTCAGAGACCTGCACGGACAGGGTGTGGTGGTGTATATTGACGATATCTTGATCTGCTCCGCTGTGTCTCTGGTGCGCAAGGTTCTTGGGCGACTGCTGGAGCATGACCTGTACGTGAAGGCGGAGAAATGTGAGTTTTCCAAGAGCCGTTTCCTTCCTGGGTTATCGCATTTCCACCTCGGGGGTGGTAATGGAGGGTGACCGCGTCAAGGCCGTGCGTAATTGGCCGAGTCCGACCACGGTAAAAGAGGTGCAGCGGTTCTTAGGGTTTGCCAATTACTACTGGAGGTTTATCCGGGGTTTTGGCCAGGTAGCAGCTCCTATTACCTCACTGGGTCCGATGCGTTTGCAGTGGTCAGCAGAGGTGGACGGAGCTTTCCATCGTTTGAAGGCGCTGTTCACCGACGCGCCAGTGTTGGCGCATCCGGACCCTTCTTTGGCGTTCATAGTAGAGGTGGACGCGTCCGAGGCTGGGGTTGGAGCCGTGCTCTCACAGTGCTCGGGTACGCTACCGAAGCGCCGCCCCTGTGCTTTTTTTTCGAAGAAGCTCGGGCCAGCGGAGCGGAATTATGATGTGGGGGACAGGGAGTTGTTGGCTATGGTTAAGGCCCTGAAGGTGTGGAGACACAGGCTTGAGGGGGCTAAGCACCCTTTCCTCATCTGGGCTGACCACCGTAACCTGGAGTATATCCGATCAGCTAGGAGACTGAATCCTCGTCAGGCAAGGTGGGCCATGTATTTCACCCGATTTCGTATCGACCAGGTTCCCTCAACACTAAGGCCGACGAGCTGTCCCGCCTCTACGACACTGAGGACCGGTCCATCGATCTTACTCCCATCATTCCGGCGGCTAAGCTGGTGGCACCAGTAGTATGGGAGGTGAACGCGGACATCGAGCGGGCGCTAAGTGAGGAACCTGCGCCTCCACAGTGCCCGGAGGGTCGTAGGTACGTGCCGCTCGCTGTTCGTGATCAATTGATTCGGTGGGCTCATAGTCTACCCTCGTCAGGTCACCCAGGTATTTCGAGAACGGTGTGAGGTCTTAGAGGGAAGTACTTGTGGCCTACCTTGGTGAGGGACGTGTGATTCTATGTTTCCTCCTATTCGGTGTGCGCCCAGAGTAAGGCTCCTAGGCACTTGCCAAGAGGGAAGTTACAACCCCTCCCCGTTCCACAACGGCCGTGGTCCCATCTATTGGTGGATTTTCTCACTGATCTTCCCCTGTCTCAGGGGAACACGACGATCCTGGTCGTTGTGGATCGGTTCTCGAAGTCCTGCCATCTTATCCCGTTGCCCGGTCTCCCTACGGCCCTACAGACTGCGGAGGCGCTGTTCACCCATGTCTTCCGGCACTACGGGGTGCCCGAGGACATCATTTCTGATCGGGGTCCCCAGTTTACGTCCCGAGTGTGGAGGGCGTTTATGGAGCGTCTGGGGGTCTCGGTCAGCCTGATCTCTCCGGGTATCACTCGGAGAGTAATGGGCAGGTGGAGCGAGTGAACCAGGAAGTGGGTAGGTTTCTGCGGTCGTATTGCCAGGACCGGCCAGGGGAGTGGGCGAGATACATCCCCTGGGCTGAAATGGCCCAGAATTCACCAAGCCACTCCTCTACCAACATGTCACCGTTTCAGTGTGTGTTGGGGTACCAGCCGGTTCTGGCACCATGGCATCAGAGCCAGACCGAGGCTCCTGCGGTGGAGGAGTGGGTGCAGCACTCTAAGGAGACCTGGAGAGCCGTCCAGGAGTCATTGCGTCAGGCGAGTGGACGGCAGAAGAGGAGCGCTGACCGTCACCCCAGTGAGGCCCCCGTGTTTGCACCGGGGGACAGGGTCTGGCTCTCGACCCGAAACCTGCCCCTCCGCCTGCCCTGCCGGAAGCTGGGTCCGCAGTGTGTGGGGCTATTTAAAGTCCTGAGGAGAATAAACGAGGTGTATTATCGATTGTTACTTCCTTCGTATTATCGTATCAACCCCTTGTTTCATGTGTCTCTCCTCAGGCCGGTGGTAGCTGGTCCCATGCAGGAAGGTGAGGTGCCGGAGGTCCCTCCGCCCCCTCTGGACATCGAGGGGTCCGAGGGGCCTGCAGTACCTTGTGGACTGGGAGGGGTACGGGCCGGAGGAGAGGTGCTGGGTCCCGGTGGGGGATATATTGGATCCAGCTATGCTAAAGGAGTTCCATCGCCTCCATCCGGATCGCCCTGTGCCTCGCCCCCCGGGTCGTCCCCGAGGCCGGTGTCGGCGCGCTGCGGGAGCCACGCGTCAAGGGGGGGGGATACTGTCACGAATATCACCGAAGGTGGCTCCCCTTCCTGTTCGGGTGGCGCTCGGCGGTCGTCGTTGCCGGTCTACTAGCTGCCACCGATCCCTTTTTCCTTTTCGTTTGTTTTTGTCTAATTGGTTTCACCTGTTCCTTGTTGGGTTTTGGGGTGGGTACTATTTAAGTTTGTTTAGCCCGCTTGTGTTTGTGCAGGCTTGTTGTTATTGTACGTAGGAGGTGTATTGTTGATTTTGGGTTTTCGCTGTCCGGTTTATGTAACAGTGGTCTTTGGGTTGTGTTTGCGCCTGTGTTTTGGTTTCACCCATTTTTGTACCTGTTCCTGTTTACTGTGGACATTAAAGCGTTTTTTCCCGTGAAACTTCTGCTCTCTGCGCCTGACTCCACACCCATCATTCTCCTGACGTTACAGAGATTGAGTTTTTCCCCACAAAGGGCTTTATTAGAGACAGAAATACTCCTCAGTTTCATCGGCTGTCCGGGTGACTGGTCTCAGACGATCCCACAGGTACAGAAACCGGATGTCGAGGTCCTGGGCTGACGTGGTCTGCAGCTGTGAGGCCGGTTGTACGTACTGCCAAATTCTCTAGAACAACGTTGGAGGTGGCTTATGGTATAGAAATGAACATTCAATTCTCTGGCAACAGCTCTGGTAGACATTCCTGCATTCAGCATGCCAATTGAATGCTCCTTCAAAACTTCATACATCTGTGGCATTGTGAGTGTGACAAAACTGCACATTTTATTTTCCCCAGCACAAGGTGCACCTGTGTAATGATCATGCTGATTAATCAGCTTCTTGATATGCCACACCTGTCAGATGGATGGATTATCTTGGCAAAGGAGAAATGCTGACAAACATGGATGTAAATTTGTGCACAACATTTGAGAGAAATTAGCTTTTTGTGCGTATGGAACATTTCTGGGAACTTTTATTTCAGCTCATGAAACATGAGAAAAACACTTTATATGTTGCATTTATATATAGAACCCTTTAGAACCCTTTATGTTCAGTTAAAACTGAAAAAATAAACAAAAAATTGTGTAAATTCAGCTGTAAACTATTCGGAACACAATGGCTGACACGTAACATTTTACTAGTGAAACAGATATGTTGAACTAGCTTGCTTGAGGTTTTGACATAACCATATAGCCTAATACAGCTTTTCTAAGAGCAAGGTGAGGTTTCTTACGTCTAAAAATGTGTATTATTAAATGTAATAAGAAAATGTAATAGATTAGAACAATGCATGGATAGTAAGAAGAATGATTGAATATTAAAGTGTTGCTTCTAAAGTTCAGTACATTTCAACCAATATTTTTGTCGTGCTCACTGCTCACGAGCCAAAATGGGTCCCCGAAAAATATGCACAATTGTGTACTACATCATCCATTTTGTGTGATGTCATGTCCTGCAAAAAGAAAAATGTAATTCGTATAATATGGTACGAGTTTGTAAGTGCTTAAGATCCCGACTGCATCTCAGTGTAAATAATAAATAATAATGTGTTAATGTCTGTTTTTGTATGGTGTGCAGTAAAACCAAAATGCATATTTTTTTGCAGCGCTTCATATCAATAACCATTCTACCTTGTAAGTGCTCCCTTTCATACGTTTACTAGAGTGCACATATCTAAAGATATAAAATTAGTTTTTCTCTCCTGTTAATACAACATTCTCTGATAAAGATGTTTGTAATAAAGTGTTAAAAAGAGAAATAATACAAAATCCTGATAAACAATAAAGGTCCTACAGCTGATGACAGGGTTGTGTGCAACTAAGCAGTTGCATAACGTATGATATCTCCCCACCACTAGGAGGCTATTTACTTCTTGTCTTTGACATCTTTGTCAGGCTGCTCAATAAGTTCCCCCTTGTGATACTTCTGTCCGATCCCATAAGGCACGTGTGCAGCGATGGTCCCCAGCTCCTTGGCTCCCTCGATATGGAACATCTGGTCGTCGAAAAATATGTGGGGCCGGATCATCTGCAGGAGGGGCCCTTTGGGGGCCCCGGCTAGGAACAGGGCTTCGTCGATCTCCAGGCCCCAGCTCCTGAGGGTCTTGAGGGCACGGGCCCCTGAGCTGGCTGCACTGCGGGCTGTTACCAGGTAGGTACGAATGGGGCAGTTCATACGCTCATTCTTGGCGTAGAACTTTCTCTGGAGCTTCCCCAGTGCCTCCAGGAAACACTTCAAGGGACCCTGAGAGAAACAAATGAGACATAGGGTTAGCATAGTATTGTTTTTACTTTCGTCCAAAATCAAAGTAAATAATACATATCAATGGGTTATTGGGATAGTCCCCTATTATAGATGGTCTTTAGATGCTCAAACTATCACCAAGATATTAACTGCCAATGTTGATATGCAACAACTTGGTACGATTAAGGTAAGGGTTACGTCAGGGATTAGGGATAGTGGGATAGTTAGTTAAAAAGTTTTTTGCTAGTTAGTTGAAAATCTATAACCCCTGTATACACTCTTATAAAAAAGGGTTACAAAAGGGTTCTTCGGCTGTCCCCACAGGATAACCCTGTTTGGTTCCTGGTAGAACCCTTTTTGGTACCGGGTAGAACCCTTTTGAGTTCCATGTAAAACCCTCTGTGGAAAGGGTTCTACCTGGAACCAAAAAGGGTTTATCAAAGGGTTTCCTATGGGGACAGCCAAAGAACCCCTTTACATTGTAGATAGACCATTTTTTCTAACAGTGTAGGAGACTCCAAATAAGGAAATCTGAAGAAAAAAAACATCTACATAAAGTGTAGGCATGTAGTACTTCAGAATCCTCTCGTGATCACCTTTTTAAGAGGTATGTTCTCAAACTCCTGCTCGTGCTCAAAGAACTTATCCAGGCCACGTCGTTTCGCGATGATCTCCGACTCATCAGAGAAGAGGACAGCGTCTCCGTCAAAGGCTACTTTCAGCTGTGTGTCGGACAGCTGGTTTTCCACATCTCCAGATGTAAACATGGTCGCTGCAGCAATGCCTGTTTATAAAATATTATTAGGGTTTTATACATTCTCGTAACAAATAATCTCATAATCTTTCAATATTAACAATAGTTAATAATCTTTAAATATTTCTGTTCCAAAGAAACGTGTCCATAAACCAGAATACACTATTTTTTGTTGCTGGAATTTATTTGTTGCTTGATGCAGCCAACCCCCTGGTCCTTGTCCTAGGAATTGGTCATTTTAGGGATTTGAATCTGGATTGGCTATTTCAGGCCTCAGATCAATTTAAGAGTATAACCTTGTTAGGTTCTTATTGATTGATTTAAGTCTTACTAATAACCCCCATAAATAGTGTCTAGTGCAGGTATGCACAAACTGGGGTACACACAATGCCATCCGGGGAACGCAAAATAAAAATCTGATTCACATTTTTTTTAATGAAAATAAAAACACAATTAGTAGCCTCGTTTCACTGGCAAAAATTAAATTAAACCACTTAGTGATCAGCGAAGTAACAACACAATGTCAAATACAGGTAGCCTAGTCAAATAATTAACATCCAATCACATTAACCGTTACTCTCTCACGGGAATTCCACTAACGGTCCGTATGTAGCCAAACGTAGCAGTTGCTCATTCCGTTGGCTTGAAAATGTATAAATGGTTAAAAAAAAGTAAGGCCCGCATTCCAGCTCTACTGGTAGTACTGCTACTACCAGCAGTGCTATACCTGCACCTGTCGATGACACAAGTTGTTCTGCTTCCACGAGCACATCCAATGCTAGCATCAGTAATTCTACATTTGTTGTTAGCCAGCTAGCATGGACACTGACAGTTGTGAATCCGATGCAGCCGAAGAGCTACTGAACCCTTACCCGGGAAAGCACCGAACAACAGGACATTGGACCATTGAGGAGGCGCTAATACGATGAGCACTACATTGATTTGGGGTTCACTTATATGAACACTATTTTTATGCTGCTGCTACTCTCTGTTTATCATATATGCATAGTCACTTTAACTATATATTCATGTACATACTACCTCAATTGGCCCGACCAACCAGTGCTCCTGCACATTGGCTAACCGGGCTATCTGCATTATTTTACGCTACTGCTACTCTCTGTTCATCATATATGCATAGTCACTTTAACCATATCTACATGTACATACTACCTCAACCAGCCTGACTAACCGGTGTCTGTATGTAGCCTCGCTACTTTTATAGTCTCGCTACTGTATATAGCCTGTCTTTTTACTGTTGTTTTATTTCTTTACTTACCTATTGTTCACCTAACACCTTTCTTGCACTATTGGATAGAGCCTGTAAGTAAGCATTTCACTCTACGGTCTACACCTGTTGTATTTGGCCCATGTGACAAATACACTTTGATTTGATTTGATAACCGGTGTCTGTATGTAGCCTCGCTACTTTTATAGCCTCGCTACTGTTATTTTCCACTGTCCTTTTACTGTTGCTATATTTCTTTACTTACCTATTGTTCACCTAATACCTTTTTTGCACTTTTGGTTAGAGCCTGTAAGTAAGCATTTCACTGTAAGGTCTACACCTGTTGTATTTGGCGCAAGTGACAAATACACTTTGATTTGATTTGATTCTGCAAACCATTGGAAACCAGGACAACATGAGAGGATATTTTTAAAGTACTGGACAGCTTTGTGACATCAAATGGACTTTGGTGGTCAAGATGTGTTGGTATCTGTACTGATGGCGCAAAAGCCATGACAGGGAGACATAGTGGATTGCTCCCGACGCCACTTGGGTACACTGCAGCATCCACCAAGAGGCTATTGCTGCCAAAGGAATGCCTGACAGCTTGAAATAGGTTCTGGACACTATAGTGAAAATTGTTAACTTTGTTAAAGCAAGGCCCCTGAACTCTCGTGTATTTTCTGCATTATGCAATGATATGGGCAGCGACCATGTAACGCTTTTGCAACATACTGAAATGCGCTGGTTATCAAGGGGAAAAGTGTTGACACGTTTTTTTAAATTGAGAGACGAGCTTAAAGTTTTCATTACTGACCATAATTTTCACTTGTCTGACTGATTGCATGATGACGAGTTTCTCACACGACTGGCCTATCTGGGTGATGTTTGTTCTCGCCTGAATGATCTGAATCTAGGATTACAGGGACTTTCCGCAACTATATTCAATGTGCGGCACAAAATTGAGGCTATGATTAAGAAGTTGGAGCTCTGCTCTGTCTTGGTGTCTGCATTAACAAGGACCTCACACGGATCTTTCCATCATTGTATGATTTGTTTGTGTGCAAATTAACTCAAGCTTACGGACAATGTCAAATGTGATATAGCGAAGCACCTGAGTGAGTTGGGTGTGCAATAACGCAGGTACTTTCCTGAAACGGATGACACAAACAACTTGATTCGTTATCCCTTTCATGCCGTGCCTCCAGTTCACTTACCGATATCTGAACAAGAGCCTCATCGAAATTGCAACAAGCGGTTCTGTGAAAATTGAATTTAAATCAAAAGCCACTGCCAGATTTCTGGAATAGGCTGCGCTCAGAGTATCCTGCCTTAGCAAATAACGCAGTTAAGACACTGATTCCCTTTGCAACCACGTACCTATGTGAGAGTGGATTCTCAGCCATCACTAGCATGAAAACGAAATACAGGCACAGACTGTGTGTGGGAAAAGACAGAGACTCTTTCCAATACAACCCAACTTTGCAGAGTTATGTGCATCCTTTCAAGCACACCCTTCTCATTAACCTGTGGTGAATTATTCACAATTTTCGATGAACAAGTAAGGTTTTATATGTTAGATGGCTAAGAGCAAAATTATTGATTATTATTATATTATTATTTGTGCCCTGGTCCTATAAGAGCTCTTTGTCACTTCCCACGAGCCGGGTTGTGACAAAAACTCACACTGAGTCAGGTTTCTAGGCCTCCTTGCTCGCACACACTTTTTCATTTCTGCCCACAAATGTTCAATGGGATTGTGAGGTCAGGGCTTTGTGATGGCCACTCCAATACCTTGACTTTGTTGTCCTTAAGCCATTTTGCCACAACTTTGGAAGTATGCTTGGGGTCATTGTCCATTTGGAAGACCCATTTGCGACCAAGCTTTAACTTCCTGACTGATGTCTTGAGATGTTGCTTCAATATATCCACATCATTTTCCATCCTCATGATGCCATCTACTTTGTGAAGTGCACCAGTCCCTCCTGCAACAAAGCACCCCCACAACATGATGCTGTCACCTCCGTGCTTCACGGTTGGGATGGTGTTCTTCGGCTTGCAAGCATCCCCCTTTTTCCTCCAAACATAAAGATGGTCATTATGGCCAAACAGTTCTATTTTTGTTTCATCAGACCAGAAGACATTTCTCCAAAAAGTACGATCTTTGTCCTCATGTGTAGTTGCAAACCGTAGTCTGGCTTTTTTATGGCGGTTTTGGAGCAGTGGCTTCTCCTTGCTGTGTGGCCTTTCAGGTTATGTCGATATAGGACTCGTTTTACTGTGGATATAGATACTTTTGTACCTGTTTCCTCCAGTATCTTCACAAGGTCCTTTGCTGTTGTTCTGTGATTTATTTGCACTTTTCGCACCAAAGTACGTTCATCTCTAGGAGACAGAACGAGTTTCCTTCCGGAGCGGTATGACGGCTGCGTGGACCCATGGTGTTTATACTTGCGTACTATTGTTTGAACAGATGAATGTGGTACCTTCAAGCATTTGGAAATTGCTCCCAAGCATGAAGCAGACTTGTGGAGGTCTACAATTTTTTTTGTGAGGTCTTGGCTGATTTCTTTTGATTTTCCCATGATGTCAAGCAAAGAGGCACTGAGTTTGAAGGTAGGCCTTGAAATACATCCACAGGTGCACCTCCAATTGACTCAAATGATAGCGATTAGCCTATCAGAAACTTCTAAAGCCATGACATCATTTTCTGGAATTTTCCAAGCTGTTTAAAGGCACAGTCAACTTAGTGTATGTAAACTTCTGACCCACTGGAATTGTGATACAGTGAATTATAAGTTAAATAATCTGTCTGTAAACAATTGTTATAAAAATGACTTGTGTCATGCACAAAGTAGATGTCCCTCCGACTTCCCAAAACTATAGTTTGATAAACAAGAAATTTGTGGAGAGGTTGAAAAACAAGTTTTAATGACTCCAACCTAAGTGTATGTAAACTTCCGACTTCAACTGTATTGTATTATATATATATATATACACACACACACACATATACACATACATACATACATACATACATACATACATACATACATAACAAAGACAGTACATTATAAAGATAAAACTGCTTCTCCAATTAAAATCCCCGATCACACTTGTCGGCCGTGTCATGGCAACGTAAATAAGCTGATGCGTAAATACATGTCATCAGGTCTAAGTCGTCTCACGCTGAACTGCACATCTGCAGGCCGTCAAATCAAAGCCTCTCCTTCAATTTAAAGCAGGTTTTGACAAAAATTTAAATGTGTAATTTTCACAAAGTTGGGGTAATAACATGTTCAACTACTTAAGACATTGGCTCCAATCTAGGATGTGCCTTAATGAACAACTAAGGAATAATTCTTCACTTCTCTCACTGACTTCTCAAACCCCGGCCTGGACTGTTTGGTCTGTTTCAAAAGCTTTCCTGGAAGTGTCGTGATGTTGTACTTCTGGGTTTAGGAAATCCCAGTGGAGGCTGGTTGGAGGAGCTATAGGAGGACAGGTTCATTGTAATGGCTGGAATGGAGTATATGGAAGGGTAACAAACACATCACACCACATGTTTGACCACGTTCCATTGATTCCATTACAGCTATTACAATGAGTCACAACAGCATCATCCATGCATTACAGCTGTAGGCTATACTATAAAGTGTTACCACAATGTACATCTACAGTTGTTGACTTAGCACCCATGCTAAGCTAAACCAGTTAAATCCCTAGAGGCCAAAAAACAATGGCATCACCACCTACCCTCCTCAATGGCCTCGGTGACTTTCTCTCCATCCTTGGAGAGGTACAGGTTGGTCATGTAGGCCTTCAGATAGCCAATGGGGCTTTGCCCTCCGGTCATACAGAATCTCTCAATAGTTAAATCTGTCAGATAGACGAAACAACAAAAACATTATCACCGTATAGAAATGTGATGTATAGTTATCATGGTGGTAGCCAAAGATGGCCACTACATATCATGAACAACAGGCATAAACAATAAACACAACATATTTGGTCAAAAGAGCAGCATTAAAGCTGCAAAATTTAACTTTTTGGTGACCCAACCAAATGCACATAGTTATGAGTTATAGATCTTTCATTCTCATTGAAAGCAAGTCTAACAAGTGGTAGATATCTTCTATTTGTATGCTTCCCGTTAAGTACATTTTTTTCATCTTTTACTTTCAGTTTTGTATACCAGGTGAAAATACAATATTTTTGTTTATGGAAAATATATTTCACAGCAGTTTAGATACTCATTGTACTGTTTGTTTCGAATTTTTTTGAATTTTAGCAACAAGGAAATGACGGAGCGATTTCTGCCTATTGTACCTTTTAAATTGTATGTCCAATCATTCAATGGACCCGAAGAAAAAGCACCACCAACTGGTGCTGGTATAAATATATAGGTACAACTGTCCCAGAGTCCCAGTAAGACGACTGATAACAAGCAGGAGATAAGGATACATACAATCCACACTTTATTGCCTATTCACCAAACAGACACACACGACTTTACAGAGGGAACTAGTAGTATTGCTAGTGTATAGTGTCAAAGATGCTTGGTCAGGGAATGTCCAAAGTCAGAAATGTTCATGTAGAAGGTCCAGAAATTAGTTAAAGTGGTGCAGAGTTCTTATGACATGTTGTCTCTGCAACCCTAAGTTCACAGACTGTGTTGCGGGTTTGAAATCCCCACCAAGTACAGACTGTGTTGCGGGTTTGAAATCCCCACCAAGTACAGACTGTGTTGCGGGTTTGAAATCCCCACCAAGTACAGACTGTGTTGCGGGTTTGAAATCCCCACCAAGTACAGACTGTGTTGCGGGTTTGAAATCCCCACCAAGTACAGCCTGTGTTGCGGGTTTGAAATCCCCACCAAGTACAGACTGTGTTGCGGGTTTGAAATCCCCACCAAGTACAGACTGTGTTGCGGGTTTGAAATCCCCACCAAGTACAGCCTGTGTTGCGGGTTTGAAATCCCCACCAAGTACAGACTGTGTTGCGGGTTTGAAATCCCCACCAAGTACAGCCTGTGTTGCGGGTTTGAAATCCCCACCAAGTACAGCCTGTGTTGCGGGTTTGAAATCCCCACCAAGTACAGACTGTGTTGCGGGTTTGAAATCCCCACCAAGTACAGACTGTGTTGCGGGTTTGATATCCCCACCAAGTACAGCCTGTGTTGCGGGTTTGAAATCCCCACCAAGTACAGCCTGTGTTGCGGGTTTGAAATCCCAACCAAGTACAGCCTGTGTTGCGGGTTTGAAATCCCCACCAAGTACAGCCTGTGTTGCGGGTTTGAAATCCCCACCAAGTACAGCCTGTGTTGCGGGTTTGAAATCCCCACCAAGTACAGACTGTGTTGCGGGTTTGAAATCCCCACCAAGTACAGACTGTGTTGCGGGTTTGAAATCCCCACCAAGTACAGACTGTGTTGCGGGTTTGAAATCCCCACCAAGTACAGCCTGTGTTGCGGGTTTGAAATCCCCACCAAGTACAGCCTGTGTTGCGGGTTTGAAATCCCCACCAAGTACAGCCTGTGTTGCGGGTTTGAAATCCCCACCAAGTACAGCCTGTGTTGCGGGTTTGAAATCCCCACCAAGTACAGCCTGTGTTGCGGGTTTGAAATCCCCACCAAGTACAGCCTGTGTTGCGGGTTTGAAATCCCCACCAAGTACAGACTGTGTTGCGGGTTTGAAATCCCCACCAAGTACAGCCTGTGTTGCGGGTTTGAAATCCCCACCAAGTACAGACTGTGTTGCGGGTTTGAAATCCCCACCAAGTACAGCCTGTGTTGCGGGTTTGAAATCCCCACCAAGTACAGACTGTGTTGCGGGTTTGAAATCCCCACCAAGTACAGACTGTGTTGCGGGTTTGAAATCCCCACCAAGTACAGCCTGTGTTGCGGGTTTGAAATCCCCACCAAGTACAGCCTGTGTTGCGGGTTTGAAATCCCCACCAAGTACAGCCTGTGTTGCGGGTTTGAAATCCCCACCAAGTACAGCCTGTGTTGCGGGTTTGAAATCCCCACCAAGTACAGCCTGTGTTTCGGGTTTGAAATCCCCACCAAGTACAGCCTGTGTTGCGGGTTTGAAATCCCCACCAAGTACAGCCTGTGTTGCGGGTTTGAAATCCCCACCAAGTACAGCCTGTGTTGCGGGTTTGAAATCCCCACCAAGTACAGCCTGTGATTGACTGACCAGGTCACATTAATCTAACCGGGGGAGAGTGGAAGGGCATTTTGCAACCCCCTAGCAACAGAGTAGCCAGGGCCAGAGGTGTGAAGCCGGGGGATGGTAACCGCTGCTGGGCTGGAGTTTCTCTCTAAAGTTTGTGTCTCTGTGTCCCAGGGCTAGAGAGAGGGTTTGGGTTTTTAAAAGGCCCCACACTTTATTTTCCAAAACAGGTGTGTCTTATAACATTGTAGGCGTGGCTGTAAGATTGCAGTAAGCGTGGCAGAGCATGTAGGCGTGTTGTATGCGTGTTATACGGACCGTAGTGGTTGATGCTGTTGATGAGGCGCACCCCGACCTGGGCGTGGTTATTAGTCATCAGGACGATATCAAACAGTTCCTCACTGTCGGGGTAGAGCTGCCTCAGTCTGGAGTTTACCGTCATCAGAGCCTGCAGTGTGTGTGTGTGTGTTTTCAGGGATTAAGAAACGATGACACAACCTGGCTGGTTTGTACTAGACCGACTACAACCTGGCTGGTGTGTACTAGACTAGACCAACTACAACCTGGCTGGTTTGTACTAGACCGACTACAACCTGGCTGGTGTGTACTAGACTAGACCAACTACAACCTGGCTGGTTTATACTAGAACAACTACAACCTGGCTGGTGTGTACTAGACTAGACCGACTACAACCTGGCTGGTGTGTACTAGACTAGACCAACTACAACCTGGCTGGTTTGTACTAGACTAGACCAACTACAACCTGGCTGGTTTGTACTAAACCAACTACAACCTGGCTGGTGTGTACTAGACTAGACCAACTACAACCTGGCTGGTGTGTACTAGACTAGACCAACTACAACCTGGCTGGTGTGTACTAGACCAACTAAAACCTGGCTCGTTTGTACTAGACTAGACCAACTACAATCTGGCTGGTGTGTACTAGACTAGACCAACTACAACCTGGCTGGTGTGTACTAGACCAACTACAACCTGGCTGGTGTGTACTAGACTAGACCAACTACAACCTGGCTGGTGTGCACTAGACTAGACCAACTACAACCTGGCTGGTGTGTACTAGACTAGACCAACTACAACCTGGCTGGTGTGTACTAGACTAGACCAACTACAACCTGGCTGGTGTGTACTAGACTAGACCAACTACAACCTGGCTGGTGTGTACTAGACTAGACCAACTACAACCTGGCTGGTTTGTACTAGACCAACTACAACCTGGCTGGTTTGTACTAGACTAGACCAACTACAACCTGGCTGGTTTGTACTAGACTAGACCAACTACAACCTGTCTGGTGTGTACTAGACTAGACCAACTACAACCTGGCTGGTTTGTACTAGACTAGACCGACTACAACCTGGCTGGTTTGTACTAGACTAGACCAACTACAACCTGGCTGGTTTGTACTAGACTAGACCAACTACAACCTGGCTGGTTTGTACTAGACTAGACCGACTACAACCTGGCTGGTTTGTACTAGACTAGACCAACTACAACCTGGCTGGTTTGTACTAGACTAGACCGACTACAACGTGGCTGGTTTGTACTAGACTAGACCGACTACAACCTGGCTGGTTTGTACTAGACTAGACCGACTACAACCTGGCTGGTGTGTACTAGACTAGACCGACTACAACCTGGCTGGTTTGTACTAGACTAGACCGACTACAACCTGGCTGGTTTGTACTAGACTAGACCAACTACAACCTGGCTGGTTTGTACTAGACTAGACCAACTACAACCTGGCTGGTGTGTACTAGACTAGACCAACTACAACCTGGCTGGTGTGTACTAGACTAGACCGACTACAACCTGGCTGGTGTGTACTAGACTAGACCGACTACAACCTGGCTGGTGTGTACTAGACTAGACCGACTACAACCTGGCTGGTGTGTACTAGACTAGACCGACTACAACCTGGCTGGTGTGTACTAGACTAGACCAACTACAACCTGGCTGGTGTGTACTAGACTAGACCGACTACAACCTGGCTGGTTTGTACTAGACTAGACCGACTACAACCTGGCTGGTGTGTATTAGACTGAAATCCACGGCTCCAATAAGCCACGGCTCCAATCTGATAGAAAGCCACCTCTACAATATATCATCAAAAATGCTCAAAACTGAACACCTCCCATCACAAAAATGTTCCTTTTCAAACCTTTACACAAGGGTTCCTCGAATTAACTTTTCAGAGGGGTTCCTCAAGGAAACCTTTTTCAACTGGAAAGGTTCTGTAGGTGTGGCAACCCTAAAGGTTATTCCAGGCACCTTTACTTCTAAGAGTATAGAGCAGCTTAAATAGGGAAAAACAAGAATATTCTGCCAAAGTGTCATTCATGCATTGATGTGTAGATGGTGCCTAACAGTGGGAAACAACATTGCTTATTGTAATTCTGAGCAAAACACTATTCTAGATACATTACACAAATTCCATCTAGGCCTAAAGACATTGGCAACACAGAGTGAATGAGGTTTCCCTTTCACCTACAATACAGAATCTATATGAAGTCGTAGCACAACCCCACCCTGTGATACTCCCATGCACAGACATGCAGGTAGTCCATATCTTTAGTTAATTCAATCCCTCTAATATACCTTCACAAGGGGAAACGCAACACCTGGCATGAGCGGCTCATTCTCGTGCTTTTGTTGATTCATGTAGGCCATATACTTCTCGACTCCCTCTTCCTCATAGATCTTCCTTTCCTCAACCATGTTGAACAGGGTGCGAGAGGAGACGGCGATTGTCACGGCATTTTGGGGTTTGGGCTATTTGGAAAGCAAGATTATAAAGCAAAAGTTTTGATGAAAGAAATTACCAATATTGTACATCTAAAGATAATGATTTTATAGGCAAAAGGCAAACAACAGCTGCAAATGTAAAAATGTATCACTTACGGGTTTAGGTTTCTTTGTTTTTAAACTGTCAGAACAGGCTTTTGATGCTGCCCAGTCTTTCTCCTCTCCAGTGTTAGTGGCTGCTGGATTGGTAATTTTGATTTCACTCATATTTGGCCTGGGATGGAAAAGTTCTAGGTCTGGTAGATCCATAATACTGATTCCAAATGTAGATGATCAGAACAAACAATGACAGGCAAGTTTATGGAAATGTTTGGATGGGCGAGCCTACAGTAACTCTGTTGTTGAGCATTCTCTTACATCAGAACTGACATGTCATATAACTCGCAAACACTCATGGGACAGGCCGAAGGTCACTCTGACTATCACTGTTTTGCCAGTTCACTTCACTTCACCTATTTTGTGGTCTGAGTCTTCTTTGCATTCACATTGTTATGTTTAGAAAGGAACCAAGATCTTTTTCCAACATTCACTCAATGCACTATGGGTGCAGGACAAGCCATTCCATCAGAACGTGTTATTGGACTGCTATATATACCTACTTACATTTTGGAAGCTAATAGATTGTATTTAGTTAAAAGATGAGACATAATAATTGTAATCAGAATATACAATTAACATGTAAATATTATTAGTAACAGAATAAATAGCAGAAGAATAACTGCAGATTAAATAATGCTGTAATTGAAATCTGTATACCCAATGTAGGTTACTGCCCCTTTAAGAGCTAGAAATAATTGTATACCCTATTTTGTGATTCTCACCAATTATGTTGTTGTCTTCGTGACCAATCTACTTTGCTGCTAGCTATTTGTAATGTTTTGTCTGCTGAGAGCTGTCCTCACATAATCGCATGGTTTGCTTTCACCGTAAAGTCTTTTTGAAATCTGACACGCCGGCTGGATTAACAACACGTTAAGCTGTGTTTTGGTGTGATGCACTTGTGATTTCATGAAAATTTAATATTTTTAGAAATTTAATTTGAATTTGGCGCTCTGCAATTCACCGGATGTAGACGAAAATGATCCCGCTAAAGGGATCTGTGCGGCAGACATTGACAGTTTTTTCTATTGTCTCTTTTTGGTCCATTTAGATTGTAAATTGTATACAAAAAAAATGTAAAATATGTTATTGTTAAAAATGTTCATGTTTTACTGTGATGGTCCTAAGTGGACCATAAGGTTAGAAACCAAACCAAATTTACCTCTCTGGGCTAGTATTTTCACGTCCGGATGAAAAGCGTGCCCAAAGTAAACTGCCTACTACTCAGGCCCAGAAGCTAGGATATGCATATTATTAGTATATTAGTTGGATAGAAAACACTCTGAAGTTTCTAAAACTGTTTGAATAATGTTTGTGAGTATAACAGAACTGATTTGGAAGGCGAAACCCCGAGCACAATCCATCCATGGAAAACATTTTTTGAGGTCAATCTGGTTTCTATGGCAAGCCCGTTTTAATAGAAATATGCTTGCAGTTCCTATGGCTTCCACCAGATGTCAACAGTCTTTAGAAATTGGTTGATGTTTTTCCTTTGAGTAATGAATAAGTAGCCCTTTCCTTTCTGGGTGTATAGGCAAGCGTACTCTTTTGTTTGGGGCGCACGACCTGAAGCTCGCTCCACTTTCATTTTATCCTCTATTGAACACAGTTTATCCCATCTTAAATTTTATCGATTATTTACGTTTTAAAATACCTAAAGTTGGATTAGGAAAGTTGTTTGAAATGTTTGGACAAAGTTTACAGGTAACTTATTAGATAATGTGTAGTCATGTCGGGCGAGTTGGAACCGGTGTTTTTCTGAATCAAACACGCCAAATAAATGGACATTTTGGAGATATAACGACAGAATTTATCGAACAAAAGAACCATTTGTGATGTTTATGGGACATATTGGAGTGCCAACAGAAGAAGATCTTCAAAGAGAAGGCATGAATTATATCGTTATTTCTGAGTTTTGTGTCGCGCCTGACGGGTTGAAATATGATTGCCATGTGTTTGTATGCGGGGTGCTGTCCTCAGATAATAGCATGGTTTGCCTTTTTGAAATCTGACATGGTGGCTGGATTAACAAGGAGTTCAGCTTGGTGTATTGCACTTGTGATTGTATGAAAGTTAAATATTTCTAATAATTTCATTTGAATTTGGCGCTCTGCCATTTCACCGGATGTTGTCAAATCAATCCTGCTAACGGGATTTGATCCATAAGAAGTATTAAGAAAAATAAAATTAAAAACAAAAAAATTAAATAAAATTAAAAACTAAGTAACTCCGCCAAAGTGTCTCTTTTGGGTCACTTTTGCCGGTCCCAAGCCCGGACAAAGGAGGAGGGTTGTAATTGTGACATTAAAAAAAACAAGAATCCACAGAAGAAAGTTCATTTGTAGTTCTAAACATATTTAGGGTGTTTTTTCCTCACTTTTTGTCTCTACCACGACGTTATTCCTCTCTCCTACAGCGTCATTTAGCGGCTACTAGCGACCTTTAGGACAGCCAATAGCTACTTTCCTTACTGAGGAGTTGGCAACAACTGCTGTGAACCTATACGTCATCTTCTTCTCTTTTTATGTGGCATCAATGTGAGGGTTTATGCCAAACGGTGCTGCAGTATTCTAGTGTGTGGTGCGGGTGTGATGAGAGTACTCAATCCGGTGGAATACGATGATACGGGCGCTGACGCCTTGATCACACCGATAGTGAGAAAGCACTAAATAGTACGCAGCATCATCTAGATATGTGTGCAACAAAAGTTCACCATTCACCTTCTGCTTCCATTTCTGTCAAGTCGTCAACTCATACAGTTTGACACGTATGTTCGATAAATCTAACGTATGCACCACACAGAACGCACAGCAAGTGCCTCTTCAACGCAATGCTGCAAGGCTTGATGGCCCTCCAACCTGCATCTGTTTTTTACAGTTATATTATGTGTTTTCTCCCGAGTGGCGCAGCGGGCTAAGGCACAGGATCGCAGTGCGATAGAAGCGTCACTACGGACCCTGGTTCGATTCCGGGCTGTATCACAATCGGCCGGGATTGGGAGTCCCATAGGGAGGCGTACAATTTTCCCAGCGTCCGGGTTTGGCTGGGGTAGGCCGTCATTGTAAATAAGAATTTGTTCTTAACTGACTTGCCTAGTTAAACAAAGGTTAAGTAAGAAAATGTATTAAAAAAGGGAAACACAGCATTCCATTGGAAATGAATGTACATCTGGTGTACCAAAATGTCTAAACACTGTGGGTGTGATCAAGGCGTTATTTCAGAGAGCGCTCTGTAAACCACGCCCCAGTGGGCAGAGCTAGGCATGTTGGACTGGGACACATTTTAATATGGTAAAAGGCTCTCATTTTACAGTGGGTCCACAACGGTTCTGTGTAGCCTAGTTATGCTAATATATTTCAGACCAGTGTACTGCAGTTAATTTAGTCTTTGATTTAATAAGTAAAATATCTTTAAGTAGTAAACAACGAGTCCCAGACAGTTCACAATAGAACATACCAGAGTGGGCAGTGTTTACTAGCCTAACTACAGTGCATTCGGAAAGTATTCCTTGACTTCCTCGAACATTTTGTTACGTTACAGTCCTATTCTAAAATTGATTAAATATTTTTTTCCTCATCAATGTTCACACAATACCCCATTTTAACAATGCGAAAAGTTTTTGCAAATGTATTACAAACAAAAAACAGAAATACCTTATTTACGTAAGTATTCAGACCCTTTGCTATGAGACTAAAAATTGAGGTCAGGTGCATCCACCTGATGGTGCCAGGTTTCCTGCAGACGTGACGCTTGACATTCAGGCCAAAATGTTCAATCTTGGTTTCGTCAGACCAGAAAATCTTGTTTCTCATGGTATGAGAGTACTTTAGGTGCCTTTAGGCAAACTCCAAGCAGGCTGTCATGTGACTTTTACTGAGGAGTGGCTTCCATCTGGCCACTCTACAATAAAGGCCTGATTGGTGGAGTGCTGCAGAGATGGTTGTCCTCCTGGAAGGTTCTCCCATCTCCACAGAGGAACTCTGGAACTCTGTCACTAATCGTTCTCACTCTATGACAGAACTTTCAGATTTGTCCGCCTGACTGTTGGGCTCATTACCTGAATTATTAGGATTTTCTTAAACTGCTTATATTGCTCAAATAGAGACATAATAAACATTTCAAAATTGGGGAAAAGATGGGTCTGGCTGAGAATAGAACATTAAAAAATAACAAAACAACTTATTTTACTCAACTAGAGATTTAAATAAATGGTGGTTCTTTGAAAAGATGGGCCTGGCTGACATAAAAAATATTTTAAGGGAAAAGGATCCAAAGACACAGAAGCTGATTATCTTTCTGTACATCGCTTTATTTACAATGTTGGCTGCCATGGTTAACACAAATGCAGGACATTAAATGCTACCTGAATTGACTCAGAAAAGGAAAATAAGTAGGCCTACAGTATCACAGCGAGGTCAAAAAGATGTGTGTTAGTCAGATTATCCAGTGTTCACAGCAACACAATGACTTATCAATGACCCAAACCCAGCTCTGTTAATCCCTACCATTGTGTCGCTGAATTGTCATAATGCTTCAGCAAAAGTACATAATCAAATTGTATTTGTCACATGCTCCGAATACAACAGTAGACCTTACCGTGAAATGCTAACTTACAAGCCCTTAAAACCGACAATGCATTTCAAGAAATAGAGTTAAGAAAATATTTACTAAATAAACTAAAGTAACATGATAAAATAACAATAACCAGGCTAAATACAGGTGGGACTGGTACGGAGTCAATATACGGAGGTACAGGTTAGTCGAGGTAATTTGTACATGTAGGTAGGGGTAAAGTGACTATGCACAGATAATAAACAGCGAGTAGCAGCAGTGTATGGTTGCACATGTGACATGCTAGTAGAAATGAGGTGAAACGGATTTGTTTCCCTGCATTAAAGTCCCCGGCCACTAGGAGCGCCACTTCTGGATGAGCATTTTATTTTATTTATTTTTACCCCCTTTTTCAATCCCAATTTTTTATCTTGTCTCATTGCTGAAACTTTCCAATGGGCTCGGGAGGCGAAGTTCGAGTCATGCGTCCTCCGAAACATGACCCGCCAAACCGCGCTTCTTAACACCTGCCGCTTAACCTAGAAGCAAGACGCACCAATGTGCTGGAGGAAACACTAATCGCCTGACAATGGAGGTCAGCCTGCAGGCGCCAGGCCCGCCACAAGAAGTCGCTAGAGCGCGATGAGCCAAGTAAAGCCCCCTGGCCAAACCCTCCCCTTACCCGGACAACATTGGGCCAATTGTGCGCCTCCCTATGGGACTCCCGATTACGGCCAGTTGTGATACAGTCCGGAATCAAGCCCGGGGGGTCTGAAGGGACGCCTCTAGCACTGCAATGCAGTACTTTAGACCACTGCCTCACTCGGGAGACACCAGATGAGCATTTTCTTGTTTGCTTATGACCTTATACAGCTTGTTGAGTGTGGTCTTAGTGCCAGCATCAGTTTGTGGTGGTAAATATATGACTATGAATAATATAGATGAAAACTCTCTTGGTAGATAGTGTTGTCAACAGCTTATCATGAGGTACTCTACCTCAGGTGAGCAATACCTCAAAACGTATTTAATATTAGACATCGCCCACCAGCTGTTATTGACAAATAGACACACCCCCACCCCTCGTCCTACCAGATGTAACTGCTCTGTCCTGCCAATGCACGGGAAATACAGCCAGCTCTATATTATCTGTATTGTCATTCAGCCACGACTTGGTGAAACATAAGATATTACACTTTTTTATGTTCCGTTGGTAGGGTAGTCTCGATTGTAGATCATACAGTTTATTTTCCAGTGATTGCACGTTGGCCAATAGAACGGATGGTAGAGGTGGTTACCAACTCGCCAATTAATTCTCACAAGGCACCCTGACCTCCTCCACTTGTATTTCTGTATTTTCTTCAGGCGAATGACAGGGATTTGGGCCTGGTCTCGGAGAAGCAGTATATCCTTCGCGTCAGACTCATTAAAGAAAAAAACTTTGTCCAGCTCAAGTTGAGCTATCGCTGTTCTGATGTCCAGAAGCTCTTTTCGTTCATAAGAAACGAAAGCAACGACATTATGTACAAAAAAAGTTACAATGTGAAAAAACAAACAAAATAGCACAGTTGGTTAGGAGCACGTAAAACAGCAGCCATCCCCTCCGACGCCATTATCAGGTTTCCCAGGGGAGTTGGAAATCACAATGTAAGTAACCTAATTTATGTCCCTCTAACTGTGCCGAATGCCTCTGCTGATCCTACAGCTATTGTATGCCGTAATCATGTGCCTATGAACCAGAGTTATACTGTTAGCGCTGAGACGGTGTGCCCTAGTAAGAAGTCCACTGTGTGCATGTAACGCTCGTCGTCGTAAGGAAGAGTGGACCAAAGCTCAGCGTGGAAAGTGTTCATGATCTTTATTGTCAAGAATCACTCAAACAAAAATAACAATACAAAAACGAAAGCGAACAGTTCCGTCAGGCACAGATACTAAACAGAAAACATCACCCCACAAAAGCCAAACGGAAAATGACAACTTAAATATGATCCCCAATCAGAGACAACGATAGACAGCTGCCTCTGATTGGGAACCACACTAGGAAAAAACAACAAAGAAATAGACAACATAGAATGCCCACCCCGAATAACACCCTGACCTAACCAAATAGAGAAATAAAACGTCTCTCTAAGGTCAGGGCGTGACAGTACCCCTCCCCCAAAGGTGCGGACTCCCGGCCGCAAACCTGAACCTATAGGGGAGGGTCCGGGTGGGCATCTACCCTCGGCGGCGGCTCCGGTTCGGGACGTAGCCCCCGCTCCCTACGCTGATCCCTCCGCTTCTGTGGAACTGGACCGTGGATCATCGCCGGAGGCTCTGAACTGGGAACCACCGCTGGAGGCTCCGGACTGGGAACCCCCGCTGGAGGCTCTGGCCTGCAGCTCGTCGCTGGAGGCTTCGTGCCATGGATCATTGCTGGAGGCTTCGTTCCATGGATCTTCACTGCAGGCTCCGGGCCATGGATCATCACTGGAGGCTTCGTGTCATGGATCATCACAGGAGGCTTCGTGACATGGATCATGACTGGAGGCTTCGTGCCATGGATTATCACTAGAGGCTCCGGCCATGGATTATCACTGGAGGCTTCGTGCCATGGATCATCACTACAGGCTCCGGGCCATGGATCATCACTGGAGGCTTCGTGCCATGGATCATCACTGGAGGCTTCGGACCATGGATCATCACTGGAGGCTTCGTACATGGAGCCGGACAGGTCTCACCGGACTGAGGAGACGTACTGGAAGCCTGGTGCGGGGAGCTGCCACAACACGTCCTGGCCGGATACTCTCTCCAGCTCGGTGAGTGTGGAGAGCTGGCACGGGACGCACTGGGCTATGAAGGCGCACTGGAGGCATAGTGCATAGAGCCGGCGCAGGGTATGCTGGGCCGTGGAGGCACACTGGAGGTCTGGAGCGCAGAGCTCGCACAACGCGTCCTGGCTGAATCCCCCCTGTAGCACGGCAAGTGTGGGGAGTTGGCACAGGCCTCACTGGGTTGTGCTGGCGAACTGGGGATACCGTGCGTAGAGCTGGCGCAGGATATCCTGGACCGGAGAGACGCACCGGAGGCCAGGAGCGCTGAGCCGGCACAATCCGTCCTGGCTGAATGCCCACTCTAGCACGGCAACTGCGGGGAGCTGGAACAGAGCGCACCGGGATATGAATGCGTACTGGAGACACCGTGCGCATCACTGCATAACACGGTGCCTGACCAATCACACGCTCCCCACGGTAAGCACGGGGAGTTGGCTCAGGTCTAAACCCTACCTCCGCCAATCACCCCGTGTTCCCCCCCCCAACATTTTTTGGGGGCTGCCTCTCGTGCTTCCGTCGTTTCCTTGACTCCTCGTATCGTCGCCATTCCTCTTTCGCTACCTCCGCCTGCTTCCATGGCAGGGTCTTGTCCCCTGCCATTACCTCCTCCCAGGTCCAGGATGTTCTCCACTCCCTTTTCTCCTGGGCCCAGGATCCTTGCTCCTCCTGGCCACGCTGCTTGGTCCTTTTTTGGTGGGGTGTTCTGTAACGCTCGTCGTCGTAAGGAAGAGTGGACCAAAGCGCAGCGTAGAAAGTGTTCATGATCTTTATTGTCAAGAATCACTCAAACAAAAATAACGAATACAAAAATGAAAGCGAACAGTTATATATGATCCCCAATCAGAGACAACAATAGACAGCTGCCTCTGATTGGGAACCACACTAGGAAAAAACAACAAAGAAATAGACAACATAGAATGCCCACCCCAAATCACACCCTGACCTAACCAAATAGAGAAATAAAACGGCTCTCTAAGGTCAGGACGTGACAGTGCAGCTCACTAACATAAATAACATGAGCATGTCTACTTCTGCTAAGCTTCCCAGTAAAACAATGAAAACAAGCAAGCATCCCAGAAAAGTGATACAAATATATCACGTTAACATATTTAGCTTTAGAAACAAGGTTATTGAAATCAATAATTTGCAAGTAACAGATGGCATTCATATTCTGACAATCTCTGAAACTCAGTTATATAATACCTTTGATACAGCGGTAGCAATACATGGTTATAAAATCCACAGAAAAGACAGAAATGCCAACGGTGGACATGTTGCCAATTAGAACCACATTCCAGGAAAGCTTAGAGAGGATCTCATGTTGAATACTGTTGAAGAAATATGGCTACAGGTTCATCTGTCTCACCTAAAGCCCATTCTTGTGGGAAGCTGCCATAGACCACCAAGTGCTAACAGTCAGTATCTGGATAACATCTGTGAAATGCTTGATAATTTATGTGATATCAACAGAGAGGTATATTTTCTGGGTGATTTAAATATTGACTGGCTTTCATCAAGCTGCACACTCAAGAAAAAGCTTCAAATTGTAACCAGTGCCTGCAACCTGGTTCAGGTTATCAGTCAACCTACCAGAGTAGTTAAAAACAGCACAGGAATTAAATCATCAACATGTATTGATCACATCTTTACTGATGCTGCAGAAATTTGCTTTAAAGAAGTATCCAGATCCATCGGATGTAGTGATCACAATATAGTAGCTATTTCTAGGAAAACCAAAGTTCCAAAGGCTGAGCCTAATATAGTGTATAGGAAGTCATACAATACATTTTGTAGTGATTCCTACTGTATGTTGTTGATGTAAATAATATTTGTTGGTCTGTGGTGGGAAATGAGGCGCAACCAGATGCTGTACTTGACACATTTATGAAATTCCTTATTCCAGTTACTAATAAGCACGCACCCATTAAGAAAATGACTGTAAAAACGGTTAAATCCCCATGGATTGATGAGGAATTTAAAACATTTATGGTTGAGAGTGATGAGGTAAAGGATTTGCAAATAAGTCTGGCTGCACATCCGATTGGCAAACATACTGCAAATTGAGAAATCATATGACCAAACTGAATATAAAGAAGAAGAAACTATACATTGAAACGAAGATGAATGATAGTAAAAAGCTTTGGAGCACCTTAAATGAAATTTGGGGCAAACTCAGCTCCATCATTCATTGAATCAGGTGGCTCATTCATCACAAAACCCACTGACATTGACAATTACTTTAATGATTTTTTCATTGGCAAGATTAGCAAAGTAAGGCATGATGTCAGCAACAAATGCTGACACTACACATCCAAGTATATCTGACCAAATTATGAAAGACAAGCATTGTAAGTTTGAATTCCATAAAGAATGTGTGGAAGAGGTGGAAAAGTATTGTTGTTTATAGCAAGGCACCGGGGTCTGACAAATTGCATGGAAAAATACGGACTATATTGCCACTTCTATTTGCCATATGTTCAATTGAAGCATTCGAGAATGTGTGTGCACTCAGGTCTGGGGTCTGGAGGGAAGCAAAAGTAATTCCGCTACCTTAGAATAGTAAAGCCCCTTTCACTGGCTCTAGCCGACCAATCAGCCTGTCACCAACCCTTATAAACTTTAGGATTTTTTTTGTTGACCAGATACAATGCTATTTTACAATGAACAAATAGACAATGAACACATTGACAACAGACTTTCAGCACACTTTTAGGGAAGGACATTCAACAAGCACAGCAGATACACAACTGACTGATGATTGGCTGAGAGAAATTCACCATAAAAGATTGCTGTTTTGTTACACAGTGCGTCTTTTGACATTATCGATCATAGTCTGCTGCTGGAAAAACGTATGTGTTATGGCTTTACACCCCCTGCTATATTGTGGATAAAGAGTTACCTGTCTAACAGAACACAGAGGGTGTTCTTGAATTTAAGCCTCTCAAACATAATCCAGGTAGAATCAGGAATTCCCCAGGGCAGCTGTCTAGTCCCCTTACTTTTTTCAATCTTTACTAATAACATGCTACTGGCCTTGAGTCAAGCCAGTGTGTCTATGTATGCAGATGACTCAACACTATACACGTCAGCTACTACAGCGACTGAAATTACTGCAACACTTAGCAAAGAGCTGCAGTTAGTTTCAGAAATAAATAAGTTAGTCCTAAATATAAAAATAAAGAAACGAATGCCTTGTATTTTGGTAAAATCATTCACTAAACCTCAACTAAATCTTGTAGTGAATGGAAATTGAGCAAGTATCTAAGATGGAGTGAAGTCTGTCCATAATAAAGCACTGCTCTGCCTTCTTAACAGCACTATCAAAATGGCAGGTCCTACAGGCCCTAGTTTTGTTGCACATGGACTACGGTTCAGTCGTGTCAGGTGACACAAAGAGGGACTTAGGAAAATTGCTATTGGCTCAGAACAGGGCAGCATGGCTGGCCCTTGGATATACCCAGAGAGCTAACATTAATAATATGCATGTCAATCTCTCCTGGCTTAAAGTGGAAGAGAGATGGACTTCAACACTACTTGTATTTGTTATGATTGACATGTTTAATACACCGAGATGTCTGTTTGAACTGCTGGCAAACAGCTCGGACACCTATGCATAGCCCACAAGACATGCCGCCAGTGGTCTCTTCACAGACCCAAAGGCCAGAACAGACTATGGGAGGCGCATAGTACTACATAGAGCCATAAGTACATGGAACTCTATTCCACATCAAGTAACTGATGCAAGCAGTAGAATTAGATTTAAAAAACAGACCTTATGGAACAGCGGGGACTGTGAAGGGACACAAACACAGGCACAGACACATGGATAAACACAAATGACAACAAATGCACTATACACACATATACAAATGGATTGTGTTGTAGATATGTGGTAGTAGGGTAGAGGCCTGAGTGCAAACACTTATCTGTTGTAAATGTATCGTAATGTTTTTAAAATTGTGTAACTGCCTTAATTTTGCTGGACCCCAGGAAGAGTAGATGCTGCCTTGGCAGGAACTAATGGGGATCCATAATAAATACAAATACAAAGATATTTAACTTAAGTCACAGACAACAAAATAATTCTATACACTGGTCTCAAATATATTAGCATAACAATGCTATACAGAACCATTGCGGACCCACTGTAAAATGAGAAGCTTTTTATCGTATTAAAACGTGTCCCAGTCCAACTGTCATGATCGTTGTATAAATAAGTGGACCAAAGCGCAGCGTGAGTAGAGTTCCACACATTTATTATAGTGAACTTCCAAACAACATCAAAGATTTAACGAACGTGCAAATACGTAGCGCACATAGGCACTAACTCTAAACAAAACAATATCCCACATCGCAGGTGGGAAAAGGAACACACTAAGTATGATCCCCAATTAGAGGTAACAATCATCAGCTGCCTCCAATTGGGAACCATACACACCAACATAGAAACACAATAACTAGAAACCCCCCTAGTCACGCCCTAACCTATTACACATAGAGAACCTCGAGGGCTCTCTATGGTCAGGGCGTGACACTAACATGCCTAGCTCTGCCCACTGGGGTCGTGGCTTACGGAGCGCTCTCTGAAATACGCGCTCGTATCATCGTATTCCACTGGATTGAGTAATCTCATCACACAGAAATAATGACGAACCTGGAGAGCTTTGTGTTCACATTGCCCTAAAAAAGGTACCGGACCGAAGAATTCAAGCAAATGGAACACAGACCACCTCTTGAGATGGTCTCAGTTGGGTTAACTTCTGGGGCTCTTTTGAGTGGTCTGAGTTCCTCTGGAGCGTTCACGCTGGACTTCTTATGGCTGGGGGCAGTATTGAGTAGCTTGGATGAATAAGGTGCCCAGAGTAAACTGCCTGCTACTCGGGCCCAGTTGCTAAAATATGCATATTATTAGTAGATTTGGATAGAAAACACTCTGAAGTTTCTAAAACTGTTTGAATGATGTCTGTGAGTATAACAGAAATCATATGGCAGGTAAAAACCTGAGAAAAAATCCAACCAGGAAGTGGGAAATCTGAGGTTTGTAGGTTTTCAACTCATCGCCTATCGACTATACAGTGGGATATTGGTCATATTGCACTTCCTAAGGCTTCCACTAGATGTCAACAGTCTTTAGAACCTTGTTTGATACTTCTACTGTGAAGGAGGGGGGAATGAGGGCTCTTTGAGTCATGGGTCTGGCAGAGTGCCATGAGCTGACCAGGCGCGTTCACGTGAGAGCGTTAGCTTGCCTTCCATTGCATTTCTGAAGACAAAGGAATTCTCCGGTTGGAACATTATTGAAGATTTATGTTAAAAACATCCTAAAGATTGATTCTAGGAGGTATTTGGACATAAATGATGGACTTTATGGAACAAATCAAACATTTATTGTGGAACTGGGATTCCTGGGAGTGCATTCTGATGAAGATCATCAAAGGTAAGTGAATATTTATAATGCTATTCTGACATCTGTTGACTCCACAACATGGCGGATATCTTCATGGCTTGTTTGGGCTCTGAGCGCTGTACTCAGATTATAGCATGGTGTGCTTTTTTTTCCAAGTTTTTTTAAAATCTGACACAGCGGTTGCATTAAGGAGAGGTTTATCTAAAGTTCCATTTTATCAATGTTTATTATGAGTATTTCTGTAAATTGATGTGGCACTCTGCAAAATCACCGGATGTTTTGGAGGCAAAACATTACTGAACATAACGCGCCAATGTAAACTGAGATTGTTGATATAAATATGAACTTTATCGAACAAAACATACATGTATTGTGTAACATGAAGTCCTATGAGTGTCATCTGATGAAGATCATCAAAAGTTAGTGATTCATTTTATCTCTATTTCTGCTTTTTGTATCTCCTCTCTTTGGCTGGAAAAATGCCTGTGTTTTTCTGTGAATAGGTGCTGACCTAACATAATGATATGTTGTGCTTTCGTCGTAAAGCCTTTTTGAAATCGGACACTGTGGTGGGATTAACAACAAGTTTATCTTTAAAATGGTGTAAAATACTTGCATGTCTAAAGAATTTTAATTATGAGATTTCTGTTGGTTTGAATATGGGGCCCTGCACCTTCACTGGCTGTTGTCATATCGATCCCGTTAACGGGATCCCAGCCTTAAGTGAAGTGCACTGAGTTCACAAATATTGTCTGAAAGGGATCAACACCCTTAGAAAAAGTCCAGTGAGCTTAGATTTCCAAGTTGACTGGACCTAAAATTGGGAATTTGTTGAGCTGATATTAAATACTCAATCAACCCAATGATTTTTGCTCAATGTGAATTGAGTTTGAAAAACAATAGTGTGTGAACGTAAATATTGAAGTTGGCCTTTGCAACAGAAATAGCTGTGTTGATCAAACAAGAGAGTTTAGTTTGCTGAGACCCACAATTTAGAATACTGTGTTGGCTTAAAATAGAACTGGCTTTCAGCATGTATTTTACTTTATTTGAGTTAATTTACTTCTCAGGAACCAGTTTACAATTAAAACATATACTGGTTTTCAGAGGCTGAAATATGATGCATTAAAACAGATATAGCAACAACAAAGTAAATGGATTTGTTTTGTGGTCTGTGGTTACTCGGGACAGCTTTGAGAACCCACTGTCTGGTCTAGACTGGAGAAATCAAGTTTGTACTGTATGTGCTAACATTCCAATCCTTGCCCCTCTTTGTCATAACAATCATGTTGCTTCATTGTTTGGCAATGACACATGAGTACATGGGAGTGGAATTTGGCCTTAAAACAGATTCAGGATGTCTGGTCCATTGATTGGATTATGACTGAAACGGGAAAGGAAAAGCAGGAGCTGAGACAAAACGCTGGTTGACTTCAAGAAACAAGATGAACTGGCAACTGACAGAAAACACAGGTAGAAATACACAGGGGATAATGGGGAAGATAGGCGACACCTGGAGGGGGTGGAGACAAGCACATGGACAGGTGAAAGATCAGGGCGTGACGGTACCCCCCCTCTTGGGACGCCCCCCGGCGTCCTACCCAGGCGCATACCTTGTTGAGCTGGTTGCCGGCACTGGAATTCAGAGATGAGGCCTGGGTCCAGGATGTCCCTAGCGGAGACCCAGCACCTCTCCTCTGGGCCAGAACCCTCCCAGTCAACCAGGTACTGGAATCCCCTTCCCCAAGGTCAAACCTTCAGGAGGTGTCTCACCATATACACCGGTTGGCCATCGATGAGACAGGGGAGAGGGGTGGGCCTGGAAACAGGAGACAGGGGGCAGTCAGACATGGTTTTAACTCTAGACACAGAAAAGGTAGGAAAAATACAGAGGGTACCGGGCAACAGAGGACGAATAGCAGAGGGGCTAATGATCTTGGAGCGGGGGGGAAAGGTCTCGGCTACCAGGGGTAGTAGCCACGGCACTATAGCGGCGTACCAGTGCCTCAGGCTTAACCTTGTTGGATACCGGTTGGTGTTGCGGAAGCGAAGTGGCCCATGCCTTACTGAACCAATCCCGGAGGTCCTGGTACTCTGCGGAACTTGCGGAGAGGTCCAAGGCAATTTCCAAGCCACCAAGAAGACGTCCCGGGGCAGGCAGAGCTGATTTCAGACAACGAGCATTGCAGAACGCTGTCCAGCCCATGATCTCACCAGTAGACCAGTCAATCGAGGGATTGTGTCGCTGGAGCCAAGAGAATCCCAATACCACAGGAACCTGCGGAGACTCAATTAGCAGGAATTGGATCGTCTCGCAGTGGTTCCCCGACACTCGTAGATTGATGGGGGTGGTATGGTGGGTGACCCGGCCTATAAAGTGCCCGTCCAGCGCTCTAACATCCATGGGAATGGAGAGGGGTTGAGTGAGAATTCCCAGCTTGGACCAGAAATAGCTGTCTTGGACGCCAGGGTATCGTCCATAAGAGTCATATCGGCCCCCGAGTCGATGAGTATCTGGAGAGACTTGGACTGGTTGCCCCACAGCAGCGTGGCATGGAGAAGGGGACGAGTAGGGGGAAAAGCTAAATTATACTTAAGACCCACCAGATTACTCATTCCTACAAATGAGCTAGTTCTCTTGAAGGGACAGGTAGACACATAATGACCGACAGTACCGCAATACAGACAACTCTGGGTGTTAAGTCTGCGTGCGCGTTCGGCTGGAGACAGCCTAGCCCTGCCGAGCTGCATCGGCTCGGGAAGAGGCAACTCGGCAGTCTTCGGAGGCTCTTGGAGGAACTCTGGTAAGCTCGGGTCCTCTCCGGGACCTCCGGAGTTCTTCAGATGCAAGGTGGGATCCTTGAGTGAGCGATTGGGACCTCTTCTCCCTCTATGTTCCCGTAACCGTCCATCGATCCGGATGGTTAAGGCGATAAGTGAGTCGAGATCCGGCGGTAGTTCCCGGGCTGCAAGCTCGTCCTTTACCCCCTCCGATAATGCATGCAGGAATGTGTCGAACAGCGCTTCTGGGTTCCAGGTACCCTCCGCTGTCAGCGTGAGGAACTCCACAGCATAGGTTGTGAAGTTCAGCCACGTCCTGTAACCCTTCCATCGGACCACGAAGCATCTCCTCGTGTCTACCAATGAGGGCTCCTTGGGAGGAGATGGTGTTGCGGAGCTGGTCCAAGTCTGCTGGGTCAGTCATGGCCAGTTCTTACTATCAGGTTTCAGGTAAGACCCAATTGCAGACTGTGTTGAAGTAACAATGTTTATTGTAACAACCGGGGCAGGCAAACGACAGGTCAAGGCAGGCAGGGGTCGATAATCCAGGGTAGTGGGGCAAAGGTACAGGATGGCAGGCAGGCTCAGAGTCAGGTCAGGCAATGGTCGAAACCAGGAGGACGAGAAAAAAGAGAGACTGGGTTAAAGCAGGAGCAGAGACAAAACGCTGGTGGACTTGAACAAACAAGACGAACTGGCAACAGACAGACAGAAAACAGGTATAAATACACAGGGGATAATGGGGAAGATGGGCGACACCTAGAGAGGGTGGAGACAAGCACAAGGACAGGTGAAACAGATCAGCGCGTGACAAGAAATGAGGAAAGAGAAGAGAAAGTTAAATACGTGATGACATTGTAAGCATTCCAAACTAAAAGGGAGATACAGCAAATAGATTATACCCAACGCGATCTGACAAAAATACATATCAACTGCAATACAACTCCTCGCTTGCTTAACTGAATCAGGAACGTATGTTAGCAGAACTTTCCTGTCCCAAAGTAGGGTAAACTAGAAAATCAGCGTACTAAGGAAATGTAAAGCCACTGTAAAATCGACTGAACAATATGCACAAGTGTGTACAGAGATATATTTAGTACACTAGTGTGTAAAGAAATAGCATATATCTCTTACGTTTTATTGTATGTGCTCTGTAGTGAACATAAGGAATAGGTTAATAGAACATATGAACCATTTTACATTACAGTAAAATGGTACAGTATAGAGAACATAGTTGATGCATCCTGATGTCCACTAAAGAGGACATCACAGTATAAACAAGCTCTTATTTAGCTCTACTAGGAGGCTCTCTACCTCTTGTCTTTCACATATTTGGCTGCTCAATAGTGCCCCCTTGTGATGGTACCCGGCTCCTTGGTTCCCTCAATGTGGAACATTTGGTTGTCAAAGAATAGGTGGGGTCGGATCTTCTGCAGGAGGGGCACTTTGGGGGCCCCGGCTAGGAACAGGGCCTCGTCAATCTCCAGGCCCCAGCTCCTGAGGGTCTTGAGGACACAGGGCCCTGAGCTGGCTGCGCTGCGGGCTGTTACCACTCATGCCCGCTTCAGCCACCATCACTCTAACGTCCTCCCTCAAGTGGCCTCTGGGCTCCGACGCCCTGGCGATCTCCTCAGCCAGAACCTCCGACGTCCATGCACACGCACCTCCTTGGCCATAATCGGCCCCTACCTCCACCTTCACTTTCGGATCCCCTCAAAGCATTTTCAACCCCCGTTCTCACCTACGGTAGCTAGCCACATAAGTCAGCTAGCTAGCTGGCTAACCTTTACCAACGTTTTTACTTCTGACACCAATGGAATGACCTGACTAGATCATAAATGAACAATTGTCCAGACAGAGGGTTGAGTTTGCGAATTGACGGTTTATTAAACCAACTTTACACAGGCTACTGTTTGGCCGTAGCCCACGCCAAATAAATGGAAGATAACCCACAAGCCAATCGTGACCTTCTCTTGTGAATCCCAGACGTAAGAGAGAGAACAAAGGCTGAACCTGGTCTTAACTTCCAATGCTCCATCCCCCTGCCCAACCCCCCTCCACGCCACTCCGCCAACCGCCAGGATGCCCGGCATCAGAACATTCCAGGCATTCCCGTGATTGGCAGATAGCAGGTTGATTGACATGTCGGACCCCGCGGACACTGGGTACTGGTCAGTACAACACAACCACCTACTAGCCTAACACATAACACACAGCTGTCTGTGCGGGTCGCTACACTATCAATGCAATGTTGTGTGTTCCTTAACTGGCAAGGTAACAGAGGGTTCGTGTCTACCGTCTGAAAGGCACTCAATACACGTAACTAACGTGAGGTTAATCCAGTCAATCGCACCATAATGATGTTTTCTTTTATGTTGGCAGGGTTCACACACACACAATAGCTGAATTTGCACAGCCAGCGAGCAAACTAAGGCAAACATTAGCTAGCAAGCTAGCTAGTACCTATTCCATTTATGTGGATTAATCAAATATGGAATATTTTCTAATGTCAGTTTATTCCAAGATCAGCATGTAGCTGTAGTGCTTTGACATCCCTGTGATAAGGTTAGCAATAAACTGAACTCCAAACTGAACAGAACTACACTCTCTTCTACCATTGTCTTAAATATATGTAATGGCCTCGTTGCAAAAGCTAAATTGTCGCTAGGGGACTTTGAATCACCTGTGTGCCGATCTTGGAGTAAACTGACGATAGCAAAGATTATAGCAAACGCCAACGTAATTGGTGCTCGCTAGCTCTGCAAATTCAGCTATTGTTGGAAGCCAGCCAATATAAAACAAACTATATTAAATTTACAAAAGGTTGCCGCATACGATGTGTAAATGGTGAACTCATACAGCTGTCAACCCTTGTCACTGCAATCCGTTTCACATTTGCTAGCTGACTAGCAGCTACCTTTTAGATCGAAACCCATCTAGAATGATAGAAGATGATAGAAGCCCATCTCCTACTGTAAATAACCTGCACACTGTGTGTGTAGCCAGCCAGCCAGGTAGAAAAATGGCAGAAAAAAGACAGACATCGGAGTATTTTTCAGTACACCAAAACGCAAAGTAAGAACCCTAGTAGCCTAATATCTCAAAGACTAGTTGATAAAATGCTAATAAGAAAGTGAAATGCTAATATAAATGTTTCACAATGATGTCATTAGGCAGATCAGGCAACAGATGGCAAACAGACAGCAGAGCTGGGGACAGATGAGCAAGGACAGGGAGTCTCAGGTAAGTTTGTTGAGTCTTTGTTTGGCAACGTTATGAAATGTTTTTTAGACTTGTAAAATAGGGACATAATTGGAAAATGCCATGGATACCCCCACTCTCAACTTAAACTGGTGACTGAACTAAGATTTGTTTAAGGCAATGGTATTGCTGTTGTGATTAATTGTGTAGTTTTGGGTACCGGTAGTTACGAGTATGGCAAACACCTTATTTATTTTCTAGGAGACAGACTGTGAGTCAGTGAGGGTGGTGAAAGGGAAAGAGCCAGGGAGAGAGACTTCAGAGAATAATGTCACAGCCACGGCAGGACCAGGTGCCAACCTTGTTGCCAGCAGCACCAGTATAGGGGACAGTGGCACAGCATTGTCCAGTTACCCCTGGGATGGTACAAAACCATATCAGCCACACCCACATTTTATAGTGTTGACGTTTCAAGAGAGATGGTTTCGCGATTTCCCATGGCTACATTATAATCCATCAATATAAGGAGTGTTATGTTTTCACTGTAGCCAAGGGTTTTCAAGCTAGCCATCTTTTGGCCAAAGAGCAGATGCTGCCTTCATTAGTGCAGGATTTAGGAACGGGAGAAAAGCCATTGTAAAATTCACAGCACATCAAAACTGCCAAACCCACCGCCACTTTGTAACTGTAACAGCACACCAGCGAAATCCAATCAGTGCCCAGTTATCCAGTGCATGGGGTTAACAGAAGAAATTATGAAAACTACCTTGCACTGTATGAGAAAGCAACAACATTGATTGACTCCATTGAATCCATTGAGACACACTCAAGACGATTTGCTGGCAAAACAGTGGATCAGTATAGGGCAGAATTTGTTTAAGTGTTGGATGGTGTGGAGGTTCAGTCTGGCGACTGTTTTGACCAGGACAGTCTAAATGTCCTGCAAAAGTTGGAAACAGCGCTTCTCACGGGGGAGTTAGATGAGTCTCTAGATCAGTACCCAGAGCTGAACATAGATTCTCTTTCAGTGCAGTTGCCTGTCTTTTGCAACCAATACCCCTGTAGCAGCAGTGGAGAGGCAGCAGAGGTCCTCAGGAGGGTTCCAGTGGAGGTGTGGGGGTTGGTTGACCAAGTTGAGGTGCTGATCAGAATTTTTTGTTTGTGGTGCCAGTGTCTTCATGTGAGGCTGAGAGGAGTTTCAGTGCACTCCGCAGGTTAAAGACTTGGTACTCCGCAGGTTAAAGACTTGGTTACGGACCAGCATGGGCCAAGAGAGACTGAATGGCGTAGTTGTCTATAATGTACATAAAGACAGGCTGGACAGTGTTGAGGGAAAATATCTGCCAGCAATTTGTTGGATCCATTGAAACCGGCAAACATATGTTCGGTTCTTTTGTTCAGTAGTGTGTGTAGCAGTGGTTCTCAACCTTTTTTGGGTACTGGAACCCCTGCATATTTTGAGGCAAGGTTTTGAGTGGTCCTCAGGGACCTTTTTAGTACATGACAGTACACATACTAATTATTTATTTTGTTATTCTTATTTAAAATTGCATACTTTGTGTGACATACTTGTCCATAGCTGCTGTTTGAAGAGTTGAGACACTGACTGAAAAATAAATCAGTATTTTTGAAGGATATTTTGGTTGATTTTTTGGGGTTATTCATTGAAGTAGTTCTTTCACTTTTAGAATTGTACTTATTTTGAGCTTTTTGTTCTTGTAAAGCTATTGTAGTAGACTCAGGCCAGCGGCACATATTTAATGACTATATAAATGTATCAGAAAAAGTCAAATTAAAAGGTCAATTCAATACGGAGACCAACTTTGTGATGGTTCTCAATGGAGATTCTTTTAGATGACATCACACCATGTTCATTGTATTTACGAAAACTGCACCCGTGCACAGTGTACAGTACCAATACCACCTACTGGCCTTTCTTGGTATTGCTGGTTGTACAGTGAGGGGGAAAAGTATTTGATCCCCTGCTGATTTTGTACGTTTGCCCACTGACAAAGAAATGATCAGTCTATAATTTTAATGGTAGGTTTATTTGAACAGTGAGAGACAGAATAACAACAAAAAAATCCAGAAAAACATGTCAAAAATGTTAGAAATTGATTCGCATTTTTTTGTTATTATTCTGTCTCTCACTGTTCAAATAAACCTACCATTAAAATTATGGACTGATCATTTCTTTGTCAGTGTGTCTATGTATGCAGATGACTCAACGCTATACACGTCAGCTACTACAGCGACTGAAATTACAGCAACACTCAACAAAGAGCTGCAGTTAGTTTCAGAATGGGTAGCAAGGAATAAGTTAGTCATAAATATTTTTTTCAAAACTAACGCCTTGTATTTGGGTCAAATCATTCTCTAAACCCTAAACCTCAATTCAATTTTGTAGTGAATAATGTGGAAATTTAGCAAGTTATGATGACTAAACTGCTTGGAGTAACCCTAGACTAAAAACTGTCATGGTCAAAACATATTGTTACAACAGTATCTAAGATGGGGAGAAGTATGTCCATAATAAAGCACTGCTCTGCCACTCTTAACAGCACTATCAAAAAGGCAAGTCCTACAGGCCCTAGTTTTGTTGCATATGGACTACGGTTCAATCGTGTGGACTACGGTTGACATGTTGAATGCACTGAACTGTCTGTTTGAACTACTGGCACACAGCTCGGACACCCATGCATACCCCACAAGACATGCCGCCAGAGATCTCTTCACAGTCCCCAGGTCCAGAACAGACAGTACTACATAGAGCCATGAGTTCATGGAACTCTATTCCACATCAAGTAACTGATACAAGCAGTAGAATTAGATTTAAAAACAGATACAAATACACCTTATGGAACCGCGGGGACTGTGAAGAGACACAAACACAGGCACAGACACATGCATACACACACACGCGATAACAAATGCTCTATACACACACGTACAAATGGATTTCGTGTTGTAAATATGTGGTAGTAGAGTAGGGACCTGAGGGCACACACTTAATGTGTTGTGAAATCTGTTGTGAATGTATTGTAATGTTTTTAAAATGGTGTAACTGTCTTAATTTTGCTGGACCCCAGGAAGAGTAGATGCTGCCTTGGCAGGAACTAATTAGGATCCATAATAAATACAAATACAAAGATATTTTACTTATTAAGTCACAGACAAAATTAATTGCAATACACTGGTCTCAAATATATTAGGATAGCAATGCTATACAGAACCATTGCGGACCCACTGTAAAATGAGAGGCTTTTTATCGCATTAAAACGTGTCCCAGTCTAACATGCCTAGCTCTGCCCACTGGGGCGTGGTTTACGTAACGCTCTCTGAAATAAGCGCTCGTATCATCGTATTCTACCGGATCGAGTAATCTCATCACACAGAAAAAGTGACGAACCTGGAGAGCTTTGTTCACATTGTCCTAAAAAAAGGAACCGGACTGAAGAATTCAAGCAAATGGAACACAGACCACCTCTTGAGATGGTCTCAGCTGGGTCCGCTTCTGGGGCTCTTTTGAGTCGTCTGAGTTCCTCTGGAGCGTTCACGCTGGACTAAATTAAGCAAACTGCACTGAGTTCACAAAAGGGATCAACACCCTTAGAAAAAGTCCAGTGAGCTTAGATTTCCAAGTTGACTGGACCTAAAATTGGGAATTTGTTGAGCTGATATTAAATACTCAATCAACCCAATGATTTTTGCTCAATGTGAATTGAGTTTGAAAAACAATAGTGTGTGAACGTAAATATTGAAGTTTGCCTTTGCAACAGAAATAGCTATGTTGATCAAACAAGAGAGTTTAGTTTGCTGAGAGCCACAATTTAGAATACTGTGTTGGTTTAAAATACATCTGGCTTTCAGCATGTATTTTACTTTATTTGAGTTAATTTACTTCTCAGGAACCAGTTTACAATTAAAACATATACTGGTTTTCAGAGGCTGAAATATGATGCATTAAAACAGATATAGCAACAACAAAGTAAATGGATTTGTTTTGTGGTCTGTGGTTACTCGGGACAGCTTTGAGAACCCACTGTCTGGTCTAGACTGGAGAAATCAAGTTTGTACTGTATGTGCTAACATTCCAATCCTTGCCCCTCTTTGTCATAACAATCATGTTGCTTCATTGTTTGGCAATGACACATGAGTACATGGGAGTGGAATCTGGCCTTAAAACAGATTCAGGATGTCTGGTCCATTGATTGGATTTTGACTGAAACAGGAAAGGAGTCAAAAGGGACTCTAAGTACAATAATTAACATACTTGTCTCAACCAAAGTAAAAAATATATAGCAGCCATCTGTCAATAACAAATTAATTTCCATAGTTGAGAAAATTACTATATTATTATAAGGACACAAGGCGAGACCCAGATGCAGATGGTTAGAGTCTAAGATGTTTATTAACAATCCAAAAGGGGTAGGCAAGAGACTGGTTGTGGACAGGCAAAAGGTCAAAACCAGTTCAGATGTACAGAATGGCAGGCAGGCTCAAGGTCAGGGCAGGCAGAATGGTCAGGCAGGCGGGAATGGAGTCCAGAAAAACAGGCAAGTGTCAAAACCGGGAGGACTAGTAAAATAGAATAGAAAAGAAGGCGCACTGGAAAAACATGCTGGTTGACTTGAACATACAAGATGAACTGGCACAGAGAGACAGGAAACACAGGGATAAATACACCAGGGAAAATAAGCGACACCTGGAGGGGGAGGAGACAATCACAAGGACAGGTGAAACAGATCAGGGCGTGACAATTATAGCTCATCCAACTTAAAATGTATACATCTGTAAATTGAGAGGACTTGTCAAAAGTTTTAGTTAGCCTATTAAGTTTACTACAACTTGTAAAGTAAGGTATTTCAGCTCTGTTCCATGAAATCTGAATTCCCGTCATCCATTTCAGTGATATATAAGGTTATTATCAGTAACAAGCAGAGGTTAGACACCATGCTGGCTAAAAGATGAACCAAGATGGCGACGTGCCTGTAACAGTGCTATGGAGAAACTGAAAGGGAGGGAGGAGAGGCCAGGGATGTGATGGGATGATCAAGCAGGTGATTTAGAAAGATTAGAACACATAGAATGTGGTTGGAATGAGATAAATATCAGGTTTCAGGTAAGACCCAAGTGCAGACTGTGTTGAAGTAACAATGTTTATTGTATCGACCGGGGCAGGGAAACGACAGGTCAAGGAGGGCAGGGGTCGATAATCCAGAGTAGTGGCAAAGGCACAGGACGGCAGGCAGGCTCAGAGTCTGGACAGGCAAGGGTCGAAACCAGGAGGAGGAGAAAACAAGAGAAGCGCTGGTTGACTTGAACAAACAAGATGAACTGGCAACAGACAGACAGGAAATACAGGTATAAATACACAGGGGAAAATGGGGAAGATGGGCGACACCTGGAGGGGGTGGAGACAAGCACAAGGACAGGTAAAACAGATCAGGGCGTGACAAGAAATGAGGAAAGGGAAGAGAAAATGAAATAGGTGATGACATTGTAAGCATTCCAAACTAAAAGGGAGATACAGCAAATAGATTATACCCAATCTGATCTGACAAAAAGACATACCAACTGCAATACAATTCCTTGTTTGCTTAACTGAATCAGGAATGTATGCTAGCAGAACTTTCTTGTCCCAAAGTAGGGTAAACTAGAAAATCAGAGTACTAAGGAAATGTAAAGCCACTGTAAAATCCACTGAAGTGTGTACAGATCTATCTTTATTACACTAGTTTGTAAAGAAATAGCATATATTTGTTTATGTTTTATTGTATGTGCTCTGTAATGAACATAAGGAATAGGTTAATAGAACATATGAACCATGTTACATTACAGTAAAAGGGTACAGTATAGAAAACATAGTTGATGCATCCTGATGTCCACTAAAGAGGACATTACAGTATAAACAAGCTCTTATTTAGCTCTAATTGTACTGAATCAAATATTACACTGCTCTGAAAACTCACCAAACTGTTTCTGAGATATTTGACTTACTAGAAACAGAATAGAATATCAAACTAACAAAATATATAATGACACAACAACACACACTTAGGCCAGGATTGAATCTGACTGTAGATTTGGACAATGCGCCATTAGCCAACATATGTAGTGTTTACTGTGAATGTGGTCTCCGCGAACGCGGGCACATTGCCTTTAAAACCTGCATTGCTGACAAAGCACGATCAGATTGAATTCCGGCCTTACCTTTTTTCTTACCATAAACTGTTCTAATTAAGTTGGCAGCCATTTTTAAAAACCAGGAAGATAAAGTTCTCCAGTTCACACCCCTGCACATGTGATATCATTGAAAAGCCCAGAATGTCTCTCAAAGGGACAACAGGACCTAACACAGTGGCATGTATGTCCTCAGAGATACAGACCAAAAACAAATGTCCATTAGAGTGGACAAAATGTAATTGCAGGGCCTCAGGAAGCTATAAATAGACATGTCATTATCATATCACAGTTTCCTGTTGGCATTATGCAGACATATCCCTGTGTATGTGTTGTGTCACTACTATGTAACACAGTCTAAAGGCGTGCCACATGCTAGCCCCCTGCGAGCAGGATACAGTCAAGTGTTGTCCCCAATGGATCCCCCATCCTGACACATACTTATAACCAACAGATACACTAGTCATGTGTGATCATCTCCTAACATTCAGACTCTAGGGGAATCCACACATTATATACAGTGCCCTGAAAAAGTATTTCCCCCTTTCTGATTTTCTCTATTTTTGCTAATCTTTTACACTGAATGTTACTAGATCTTCAACCAAAACCTAAAATTAGATTAAAGGAGCCTGACTGAACAAATAATAAAAAATGTGATACTTATTTCATTTTTTTTATAAACAGTTATACAACACCCAATGTCCCAGTGTGATACAGTAATTACCCCCTTACATTCAATAACTGCTTGTATCCCATTTTGCTGCAATGACCACAACCAAACACTTCCTGTAGTTGTTGTTCAGTCTCTCACGTCACTGTTGAGGAATTTTGGCCCACTCTTACATGCAGAACTGCTTTAACTCAGCGATATTTGTGGGTTTTCGAGGATGAACTTCTTGTTTCAGGTCCTGCCACAACATCTCAATCGGGTTTGTATCAATGTGTGGATAATACATAAAAACATGAATCAACCATTCACATCTATTTTAAACCTTTATTTAACCTTACTGCAATATGCACATGATAAATCTTTATGTTAAGTTAAAAGTGAAAAAATACAGACGGGATATTCTTAAAAATAGACATTTGAATAATTCCAAAAATATGTGTTAACACACAAAAAAGAAAAAATACAAATAGTTAATGTTCAACATACAATATAGACTGTCCTTCTACGTACTCTATATTCAACTGTAAACTATTTGTAACAAAATACCTGACATGTAACATTTTACTAGTGGAATAGATATGTTGAACTAGCTTGCTTGAGATGTTGATATAGCCATATAGCCTAATTCAGCTTTACTAAGAGCAAGGTGAGATTTCTTGCGTCTAAAAACAAATATTTTTTAAATGGAATAAGAAAATGGAATAGACTAGAACAATGCTTGGATAGCAAAAATAATTATTGAATATTAAAGTGTTGCTTCTAAAGTTTAGTATATTTTAGACAATATTTTTTAAAGTCATGCTCACAGGCCAAAATGGGTCCCCGAAAAATATGCACAATTGTGTACTACATCATCCATTTTGTGTGATGTCATGTCCTGCAAAAAAAATACAAAAAATGTTTCGAATTCCATTTCTTACAATATGTTACGAATTTGTAAGTGCTTAAGATCATGACTGCATCTAAGTGTAAATAATAAATAATAATGTGTTAATGTCTGTTTTGTATGGTGTGCAGTAAAACCAAAACGCATTTTTTTTTGTTGCAGCGCTTCATATCAATAACCATTCTACCTTGTACGTTTACTAGAGTGCGCATATCTAAAGATATAAAATACCTTTTGCTAAATATACTTTCATGTGTAAAATTTGAATACACTATACAAAATTTGAACACACTGACATACATTTTCATAAAAAACTACATATTTTACCAAATACTATTAAAGACTACAATGTGATGGTGATGAGGATGAGGATTGTAGGAAAGTGATTATTTCTCTCCTTATGACAGAGAACATTAGGTGACATTGGTCCCTGATGTGAGTATTACATCTACAGTCCTAAACTATGTGTTTTTCTCTCCTGTTAATACAACATTCTCTGATAAAGATGTTTGTAATAAAGTGTAAAAATGAGAAATAATACAAAATCCTGATAAACAATAAAGGTCCTACAGCTGATGACAGGGTTGTGTGCAACTAAGCATTTGCATAACGTATGATATCTCCCCACCACTAGGAGGCTCTTCACTTCTTGTCTTTGACATCTTTGTCAGGCTGCTCAATAAGTTTCCCCTTGTGATACTTCTGTCCGATCCCATAAGGCACGTGTGCAGCGATGGTCCCCAGCTCCTTGGCTCCCTCGATGTGGAACATCTGGTCGTCAAAGAATATGTGGGGCCGGATCTTCTGCAGGAGGGGCCCTTTGGGGGCCCCGGCTAGGAACAGGGCTTCGTCGATCTCCAGGCCCCAGCTCCTGAGGGTCTTGAGGACACGGGCCCCTGAGCTGGCTGCACTGCGGGCTGTTACCAGGTAGGTACGAATGGGGCAGTTCATACGCTCATTCTTGGCGTAGAACTTTCTCTGGAGCTTCCCCAGCGCCTCCAGGAAACACTTCAAGGGACCCTGAGTGAAACAATGAGACATAGGGTTAGCATAGTATTGTTTTTACTTTTGTCCAAAGCATATAATACATAAATGGGTTCCACTTTATTGGGCTAGCCCCCTATTATAGATGATCTTTAGATATGCAACAACTTGGTAGGGATAAGGAAAGGGTTAGGTCTAGTATTAGGAATAATGGGATAGTTAGTTAAAATGTTTGTTGCTAGTTTGTTGAAAATCTATAAGCCCTCTATAGGGAGATAAGGAAATCATGGAAATCTGACACAAACGACCATGTCAAAAGCTAACATAAAATGGAGACATGTATTCTGAGTCCTCTCATGATCACCTGTGCAAGAGGTTTGTTCTCAAATTCCTTCTCGTGCTCAAAGAACGTGTCCAGGCCGTGTTGTTTCACGATGATCTCTGACTCGTCAGAGAAGAGAACTGCATCCCCGTCAAAAGCTACTTTCAGCTGTGTGTCAGAAAGCTGGTTCTCCACATCTCCAGATGCAAACATGGTCGCTGCAGCAATGCCTGTTTATAAGACATAAGGGGCTTATACATGCTCATAACAATTCTTGCAACGCTTACAACAGTTATGGCTAGATGGTATAAAGCTACGGAAGTGACGCAAAAATTGCCATTCTCTCGCTGTGCGATTTGTCTGTTTCTGTTACTATGGCATCAGCTAGCTAGAGAGTTAGATTAGTTAGCTAGCTATGAGTCACTAGGCGATGACAATTAGCTGACGTTATTGCCCTCTGTAATAACGACGACAGGGCAAACCAGTGTGAATGACCAGTGCACCGGCGTTGTGCTTCTCACTGGACAGCTGTACTTTCACTGAGTCGCCGGCGGTAGCTAGTATAACGTGACCAATTTGTGTTAATTTTTGTCTAGGATTTTAGTCTTGTACTACCCGAGAAATAACTCATATTGGTAAGCATCTAGATGTCACCGTGATACAGTCTACCCAATGGGGTGAACATGAATGGCAACAACACCGGGACCCAATGTCCTTCATTCTGCAACTACTGTGGAACTAGCTTCATAGGGTGACAGGGGGATGACATTAGTAGGTGACAGTTACAGCAAGCACACACATACAAGCAACAGTACCCTCATCATCAGTACTTTCAACAAAAATAAAACAATCGTCAGTTTTATTAACTGAAACTGCACAATTATGTTGTGTGTAACACTAACAGTGAAATCCGACTCATCCTCTCCAAAATTAAGTCCAAACTCTTATGGTAGTTCAATTGTAAACTTGTCCTTGGCTGTATACCATCTAGTCACAACCTATTACAACAGCATCATCCATGCATTACAGCTGTAGGCTATACTATAAAGTGTTACCACAATGTACATCTACAGTTTTTGACTTAGCATCCATGCCAACCTAAACCAGTCCATCCTAAACCAGTAGCATCACCACCTACCCTCCTCAATGGCCTCGGTGACTTTCTCTCCATCCTTGGAGAGGTACAGGTTGGTCATGTAGGCCTTCAGATAGCCAATGGGGCTTTGCCCTCCGGTCATACAGAATCTCTCAATGGTTAAATCTGTTAGGTAGAGGGAACCATTGTTTTTTTAACAGAAACTCATAGAAATATGATGGTATGGTCATCAGGCTGGTAGCCAAAGATTGCCACTACATATCATGAACAACAGCATATAAACATTAAAAACAACATATTTGGTCAAAAGAACAGCATAAACTTGGATGTCCAATCATTCAATGACACATGAACATACTTTGCAAAACAGGTATGTCTTATAACATTGTAGGCGTGGCTGTAAGATTGCAGTAAGCGTGGCAGAGCATGTAGGCGTGTTGTATGCGTGTTATACGGACCGTAGTGGTTGATGCTGTTGATGAGGCGCACCCCGACCTGGGCGTGGTTATTAGTCATCAGGACGATATCAAACAGTTCCTCACTGTCGGGGTAGAGCTGCCTCAGTCTGGAGTTTACCGTCATCAGAGCCTGCAGTGTGTGTGTGTGTGTGTGTGTGTGTGTGTGTGTGTGTGTGTGTGTGTGTATGAGTGTGTGTGTGTGTTTTCAGGACAGAATTGACACAGGGATTAAGAAACAATGACAAAACTTGTCTGGTTTGTACTAGAGCAACTACTTCTAGGATGTTGCTTCAGAATATTCAGTCCCAAATTGTAACATGTGCAAACACTAGTGGTGACCCGTGATTCAGGACAGGTGGGGCAGATATATATATATAATATATAAATACATATTTTTTTTTTGGGGGGGGGCTTGCCTGTTTTGCATGTTATTTTGGCATTAATGAATGTCACATATCAGTTTGCAAACAATGTAAAAAATATATATATATAATTTAGTTTATAAAGCCCCATACAAACATGGTCTCTTTTTTGTTTACTTGAGTAAGACAGCTCCAAAATGCAGGTGTTTCTCCTAGCTCAGTGCTTTCTGTGGTGGTGGGGCAAGCCAGCAGAAAATAGGAGCATTGCACCGTGATTGGCTCAGTGTTCTGTCACTCATGGGAACCTTACGCAATCGCCAAGCTTCAGTCCTTAGTAAGGGTAGACATCCAACAGTTTAGCCCTTTGGGTCCTGCCATAGAATTATATTACAAGTGCCCTTCCAAGAAGACTCAAGGTTATTGGTGTAACGATCGTCTTGAGGAGAGAGATTGGACCAAGACGCAACGGGTAATGAAGACATGATGAATTTATTAAACAAGACGAAAACGAACTACACTTGATAATTAACAAAATAACAAAACGACGTAGACAGACCTGAACTGGAAAAACTTACATAAACACGCAGAACAGGAATAGACTACACAAACCGAAACAGTCCCGTGTGGCGCGACAAACACAGACACGGAAGACAATCACCCACAAACAAACAGTGAGAACATCCTACCTTAATATGGTTCTCAATCAGAGGAAATGAATTACACCTGCCTCTAATTGAGAACCATATCAGGTAACCCATTAACCAACATAGATACACATAACATAGAATGCCCACCCCAACTCACGCCCTGACCGACTAAACACATACAAAAACAACAGAAAACAGGTCAGGAACGTGACAATTGGTCACAGAAATGATGTCAAATCACATTATATCTACAGTAGCTTTGATTGGACTGAACTTCATACTTTCAAAATCTTAGCTACCAGTCATCATCATGAATCAAGTCAACAATGTACTGGCAAATCCTTTTTAATCCTTGTCACATGAAGAGAAATAATGAAGAGAAAATGATAGATAAAATGCATTCGTGCTCATCGGCCATTGGACATAAACATTACACAACAATTTGGAGATCGCAAATTCAACAATGAGTGGTTTGTAAGGAATTGGTGACAGTGGCTAACTGCAAGCATTGCAACTGGGAAGTCGGGAATAAACAGCGCAAACTGGGAAAATACGTTTTGAACGGTCATTCAATTCTCTTTGACAAAATTTGCCCACGGAGGACAGCCGCGCCACTTTCCTGTTCAAGCACATCACAACAACGTGAGTCCAAAAAATGTCTTATGCTGCTTCATAAATTATGTAGGATGCCAGAGAGATATGTATATTGTAGCTAAGAAAGTAATACTAAGTGTATATTGTGGGTAAGCTGTTAGTAGCCCATGTGCCTCACTCTACTAATTTGGTCTATTTTCACCAACGCGATATTGTAAACACATCGTTCGTGGCCGGTGTGTGCTTGTTTGCAAACTTGTTTTGTACAGCTTTGACAATGCTACTGATAGTAGTGGTGGCACTTGGCTTGCACGTGCAAATTCAGCACACACAACATTCTATAATAGAATTGTGTTATTTGACGTGTCATATTAAAAGTTTATTTAACACGTCAAATAGTGTTATATGACGTGTATCTTTTTTGACACACAAAAACCCAAACGGTGTTCAATGTGCCTCACCCTAATAATTTTGTCTATTTTCACCTCTTAATATCGCCTACTGCTCTAACTTGGTGGTGCACATGTAGTCTATCACCTGTTTTAGAGAAATGTAATCATTGAATATTGTAAGAGCTTTCATTGTCTGTTTATATTCCCTCTTTATCTATCCTATGGTTCTGACTTGTTGTACAGGGAATACACTGTAAGAATGGACCATGTTCTGAATTCTGTTGCTGTACATTTCAAAAGTGCTGAACAAATAGTTATATTGACTATGTCCGTTGTCGCTTGCTCATTAATGTCTTAATCGAAATTACAGATTGCTTCTTATCTGCTTGTCGTCCCCTTATGCCATCGTCCCCTTTGTACATCTCAATTGTCAGTAGAAACCACATTTGTTTAAGCAAGTCAGCCATATCAGCTATGTTTTTTTAAAAGGAAGTAAATGAGGCTGAATGAACTGTTTCGCTGCCAGACAAGGCTCCACTGATAGCCAGGTGTAGCAGTGGTAAGGTGCTGTTGGGACAGCTTTATGTAGGCCCTAACAGTTTGTGGGCTCCGTTTGTCACCGTTATAGTGCTAATTAATGTATTGTTTTGTGTTGTGGCTTTACTGGCATACATCCCACATGATCTACATGCTAAAATCGCCACTGGCACACACGCACGCACAAATGCACGAACACACCCACACAGATTATCTGAAGGGGACATTTGTCGTTCTGCTATAGATTACAACATGGCCTAATCCTGTGCTTGCATACCATTATAGAGCATGGGAAGAAGAACCAGAATAACCTGCCACAGTGTTTTTATTTAACCTTCATTTAACTAAGCAAGTCAATAAAGAACAAATTCTTATTTTACAATGACGGCCTACCCTGGCCAAACGCTCCCCTAACCCAGACAACGCTGGGCCAATTGTGCACTGCCCTATGGGACTCCCGATCACGGCCGGTTGTAATACAGCCTGGGATTGAACCAGGGTCTATAGTGACACCTCTAGCACTGAGATGCAGTGCCTTAGACCACTGCGCCACTCGGGAGTGTCATTCATGCATTGATGAATGATGATGAATGATGGTGCATAACAGTTGGAAACAATATTGCCTATTGTAATTCTGAGCAAAACATTATTCTAGATGCATTACACAAATTGTATCTAGGCCTAAATGCATTGGCATGACAGTGAATCAGGCTTCCCCTTCACCTCCACTAAGGAATCCATATGCAATTGTAAGGGAACCCTACCCTCTGACTCTCCCACGCACAGACATGCAGGTAGGCCATACCCTTAGCTATGTTAATTCAATCCCTCTAATTTACCTTCACGAGAGGGAACGCCACACCTGGCATGAGCGGCTCATTCTCGTGCTCCTGTTGAAACGTCACATACTTCTCGACCCCCTCTTCTTCGTAGATCTTCCGCTCCGCAACCATGTTAAACAGGGTGCGAGAAGAGACGGCGATAGTAACGGCATATTGGGGTTTGGGCTATATGGAAAACAAAAATTACGATACAAGAGATTAGCTAATAGTATACTATAGACCCGTGTAGACACTTATTTTATCTGCAAAGGCAAATAAGAACGGCTTATGTATCACTTACGGGTCTAGGTTTCCTTGTTTTTAAACTGTCAAAAAAGGCTTTTGCTGCGGCCCAGTCCTTTTCCTCTCCAGTGTTAGTGACTGCTGGATCGGTAGGTTTGATTTCACTCATATTTGTCCTGGGATGGAAAAGTTCAAAGTCTGATAGTTCCGTAACAGTGATTCCGAATGTAGATGATCAGAACAAGCGCCCACAGGATAGTTTGCGGAAACGTTTGAGAGGTTTCGACGGGCGTGTCTTTTTACCCATGATGCTCATTCGAAAAAAAGGAAAAACACCAAAATGTACATAATAATTAGTTTTAATCACATTACCGGGCTACTTTTTGCATATCGGCCAACCCGCCATATCGTTACATGGAATTTTATCTGGGTGTTTTTACCAATAATTACACAGTAATACATAATTACACAGTAATACCAATAGGCCTGTTGATAACTACACAATTTTCATTTATTTTATGAAACTTTGAATATTACAATAGTATAACTTTATATAACTGTATGCAGCAATACATAACATAGGCTATGTGATACACAAATATAATTCATTTATGTTGCACTATCATATTTTTATACATAATCCATCATACTTTCTAAACATGCAATTATTAAGATAAGTAGCTATTGCAAATAACCTACAATTTTTCATTGCACAGGTAGGCTAAAGTCAGTGTGCGGTGCTCATACAAATCAGCCTGATCTCGCGAGTTTACTTTCGGCTTCGCTAAACGCAACGAGAGCGCAGCGGTCAGAATGGTCTTGGATCAGGCTATCAAACAATGCCCCCCTCCTTCAAACACAAGAATAACCTCTCCCCAGTTTTCACCCCCTCGCTTTGGTTCAATCTGGAACAGAACATAATGGCGGTTGATGGTAAGTAGCCCACACCGGCACAGGTGACCTGCTGTACTCATATAACTTGCATGGGACAGAGCTAGAATGCTTAGTGACAGTACCATTTATTCAGCAAGATAGATGTCTAGTAATGATATACATGCACATTGCGGTGTCTCGTCAGCTTGTGCTGTAGCCTACATAGCCTGCAGAGATGCTGAAGAGTAGCCGCAAAGATGTGGGGATGTTGTGGGATGCGCCGCGTGACACTTTACTGTACCACGCTAAGTGGTCCTGAAGTGGACAGCTATGATACAAAATAAATGTGACTCGGTCATCACGTTGTCTTGACAGAGTCTCACGCATGGACGTGTGCGAGTCCTCATAAATGGTTCGTTAGAAACAGGATAGCATAGCCTAGTAAGTGTTCAAGTTTATTAAAGGATAATGGAATGTGAACTTTACTACTGTTGAAGCCAGATAAATACTGTCAAAGGTAAACTCCTACACTGCCTACATTCAAGGCTGCATGGCTGCTTCTGCGCAATATTGTATCATACACATATATAGGCTACTTGGTCACGTGTTCTCGCACGTTGGTTGGTTGCTATCCGGTCTCAGCACTGGAAGTGTTGCCGTCACACCTGGCAAATGTGATGCTGTGAGAGAGAAGAGAGGAAAGAGTCACTGTCAGCTGGTGAATGTGCTGGTCTTTGGCCAATGCTCATCTATACTTTACTGGTCACCGGTGTAAAGGCAGATGTTTATCAATTACTTATAGCTTTTGTGTAGCCTATATCAATTTTTTATGGGGCAGGCTTCGGCTCACAACACAACATTTCATTGAGCGCAAATAGGAAGCATTTTCTGTAGGCTACAGCTTTTGCAGAGGATATAAAAGCTGCCTATTTGACGATGCGTTTTGTTTTTACCTGACTTGTTTGCTGTATGGTTGATATAAAACATAGAAGGAAAGAGATAGAAAGAGTAGACTCTACTTGTCATATACCGTCAAAGTAAAAACATTATACATGTTTAAGCAGTAGCCTGTGTTGCACTATTGGAGCAACCTCCGTTTATTTTTCAAACATGTCGATGGGAAAGGAGTGCTTTAATCAAGCTGGCTAAGACTGAGTGCATAGGTTGGTGTTTGTGAAAGCTCAGGAGACGGGTTGCTCTGACTGCCCTTGTTGCCTTATTGACCTCAGTGATGTCTTTTTATTTCCTGTGTCTGTAAACTCACCCTCCATAGGGAGTATAGTACACACTCAGTAGTGTAATATGAGGGTGAAAAGTCAAGAGCCTGAACTACAGTAATAAGACTAAGAGCTATAGTACACTCTCTCTGTAGCCACTCAGAACATTAAGTACTACATAGCATAGTGCCAAGTGTGTGTGTGTGTGTGTGTGTGTGTGTGTGTGTGTGTGTGTGTGTGTGTGTGTGTGTGTCTGTTTCTGTGTGTGTCTGTTTCTGTTTCTGTGTGTGTGTGTGTGTGTGTGTGTGCCTTGCATGTGCGCATCTGCCCCGTATCTGTGTGTGTGTGTGTATTTGTGCCTGTGTGTCTTTATTGTCTTATGAGTTTGAAAAGGTTTGAATACAGGGTTAAGAACACTGATCTATTTAAGCAATAAGGCACGAGAGGGTGTGGTATGTGGCCAATATACCATGGCTAAGGGCTGTGGAATGCCTGGATACAGCCCTTAGCCGTGGTATATTGGCCATATACCACAAACCCTCGAGGTAACTATTTGCTATTATAAACTGGTTACCAATGTAATTAGAGCAGTACAAATAAATTATTTTGTCATACACGTGGTATACCACGGCTGTCAGCCAATCAGCCAGTAAGCATTCAGGGTTTAAACCAACTAGTTTATAATTATACCACAGCATGGCTGAATACTCATTTCTGATTGGCTAAAAGGGCATTCTAGAATGGACATTAAAACCAGATAACGGAACAGTTGGAGAAAATATCAGGACAGTTGGAGAAGATATCAGGACAACTTGCAATCATGATGCAATATGCGTCTACACAAGCAGACCGTACACAAACTGAAATTGGATATATTGTTAACGTAGGTGCGACAAGGAAAAACGTAGCTAGCTAGCTTTGATTTGTTTTTGTAGAGACTTATTTTTTTAAGCATCTGATGACCTAACATGGTGGGTGATGAACATGAATTTCTCCTAACCCCTCCGCGGCTAAAGCTGGCAAATCCTCCCACATGTTACATATACTCTGTATACTATAAATTAAACAGTTTTAAGGACAGACACAGTTGTTCTATTCTAAAACCCTATTCAGTTAGGATTCCTCACAGGAATTACATGTAATTAAACACTTGATAACTCCATGAGATTAGTTGGTTGGAGTTAATTAGTGTGTCACCTGCCTCTAATAGCCTTGGTTTACCTCTATGGGAGAGGCTGTGGAGGAGCCGTCATAGGGACCGACATGTGGCACCCTTGAGACGCAGAGCAATATCTTAACTCCTCACCCCTGACGCTCCTATCCCTTTAACCCTTAGGTGGTGGAGGGAGGAGCTGTGGCGTGCATGAGCTCATCTGTGCCAGACGAGGTAAGATCAGGGGGGCGTCCTGTCTGTCTGTCTACATTCTGTCTGTCTATCGTTCTGTCTGTACTCCATTGTACTCTATGTATCTGTGTCTGTCTGCTTGACTGTACTTGTATCCCCCTTAAAAATAGGAAGATGGCTCCATCAAAGCACGTAGCTATCTAACATGCTCAGTTGGATCTTTGGAGTACACATACAGTGCCTTCGGAAAGTATTCAGACCCCTTTACTTTTCCCACATTTTGTTACGTTACAACCTTATTCTAAAATTGATTACATTTGTTTTTTTCCTCCTCAATCCACACACAATACCCCATAATGACATCACAATACCCCATAATGACATCACAATACCCCATAATGTCAAAGTAAAAACAGATTTTTAGAAATGTTTGCAAATGTATATCCCATATACATAAGTATTCAGACCATTTACTCAGTACTTTGTTGAAGCACCTTTGGCAGCGATTACAGCCTCGAGACGTCTTGGGTATGACTCTACAAGTTTGGCACACCTGTATTTGGGGAGTTTCTGCCATTCTTCTCTGCAGATCTTCTCAAGCACTGTCAGGTTGGATGGGGAGCGTCGTTGCACAACTATTTTCAGGTCTCTCCAGAGATGTTCGATCAGGTTCAAGTCCAGGCTCTGGCTGGGCCACTCAAGGACATTCAGAGACTTGTCTCAAAGCCACTCCTGCGTTGTCTTGGCTGTGTGCTTAGGGCCGTTGTCCTGTTGGAAGGTGAACCTTCGTACCAGTCTGGGGACCTGAGTGCTCTGGAGCAGGTTTTCATCAAGGATCTCTCTGTACTTTTCTCTGTTCATCTTTCCCTAAATCCTGACTAGTCTCCCAGTCACTGCCGCTGAAAAACATCCCCACAGGATGATGCTGCCACCACCATGCTTCACCGTAGGGATGGTGAAGGTTTCCTCCAGATGTGACACTTGGCATTCAGGACAAAAAGTTCAATCTTGGTTTCATCAGACTAGAGAATCTTGTTACTCATGGTGTGAGAGTTCTTAAGGTGCCTTTTGGCAAACTCCAAGCGGGCTGTCATGTGCCTTTTACTGAGGAGTGGCTTCCGTCTGGCCACTCTACAATAAAGGCCTGGTTGGTGGAGTGCTGCAGAGGTGGTTGTCCTTCTGGAAGGTTCTCCCATCTCCACAGAGGAACTCTGGAGCTCTGTCAGAGTGACCATCGGATTCTTGGTCACCTCCCTCAGGTTCTTCTCAGCTCAGTTTGGCCGGGCGGCCAGCTCTAGGAAGAGTCTTGGTTGTTCCAAACTTCTTCAATTTAAAAAGGATAGAGGCCACTGTGTTCTTGGGGACTTTCAATGCTGCAGATTTATTTTGGTACCCTTCCCCAGATCTGTGCCTCAACACAATCCTGTCTCGGCGCTCTACGGACAATTCCTTCGACCTCACGGCTTGGTTTTTGCTCAGACATTCACTCTCAACTATGGGACCTTATAGAGACAGGTGTGTGCCTTTCCAAATCATGTCCAATCAATTGAATTTACCACAGGTGGACTCCAACCTAGCTGTAGAAACATCTCAAGGATGATCATGGGAAACAGGATGCACCTGAGCTCAATTTTGAGTCTCATAGTGAAGGGTCTGAATACTTATGTAAATAAGGTATTTCTGTTTAAAAAATGTAATACATATGCAAAAATTTCTAAAAACCTGTTTTAGCTTTGTCATTATGGGGTATTGAGTGTAGATTGATGAGGGAAAAATGAATTTAATGCATTTTAGAATAAGGATGTAACATAACAGAATGTGGAAAAGTCAAGGGGTTTGAATACTTTCCGAATTCACTGCATGTAGGATCTTAATTTGATCACTCTTTTGTTGCTGAGAATGTTTCTGCACTGCAGGAAATGCAAACGTGTAGTGTATTCAAGGTTAAAAAGGCTTCTAAAGTTTGTGATCTCCACTTTAATTGTAATTAACTCCACTTTATTGTTCGTAATGAAAAATGTATCAACCCCTACAAAAAATTTACGTTCATTATAATCCACGTAATAATTCAAATTTCTTGTTGCTAAAGGATTATTTTCCTGCCGCAGCGAACTGTCTCAAATTAAGATCCTACATATGTAGAGGGATACTCAATAGTTATAGTTACAAACTTCTTGAAGATTCTACTGTATATCTGGTTGTGAATTATTAATGGGTGGCATATCAAGTTTTAAAGCTCTTCTCTGGAGAAAGCAGCAGTATTCATGATTTATTTACCACAGAGGTTTTGTTTTCGTATGTGGGGGTCCATGTGTAAGCAACGTTTCCACTACGTGCACTCTATATTTCCTGTAGTAACCTCAAACACACTTACAATGGCACCCTGATAGTGGATCCTGAAAAAGGGTATCAAAACATTGTTGCCATTGCTACCATGCTCAGCTAGCCTGAATGCAAACAATGAATTATGCAAAGAGGAAATATTATAATAAAAGTTTTTTTTTCTTTCTAATCAGTCGTTTTATTGTCCGATCAAAGAATCTCAGATAATCACATGACTTCTTGAATTAGAATTCTGTGGACAAACCTGGTACACATTTGTCAGAGTAACTCGGCTGTCAACATATATATTTCGTTAGTTGAATGTCAAATGTTCATGTTTTCACTTTTAATTACTGATTTTGTGAACTGCGTTTTAAAATATATTGTGGCTGTTACCTGGATACCAGATGCAGCCCTGAGGCTCTGGACTCCAGTTGACAAACTGTCCAGCAGAGCACACGTTGGTGTTTCCTTTCTCTGATTCTCGGTTCATAGACTGCCCCACGCAACCCTACACACTCACCTCCACCACCCGCTTACACACACACACACACACTCACCTCCACCACCCGCTTACACACACACACACACACTCACCTCCACCACCCGCTTACGCACGCACGCACGCACGCACGCACGCACGCACGCACGCACGCACGCACGCACGCACGCACGCACGCACGCACGCACGCACGCACACACACACACACACACACACACACACACACACACACACACACACACACACACACACACACACACACACACACACACACAACCAATCCACTCTGCAGCTGTGGAAAGTCATCATACAAGCCCATCCCATCTGTCCTATGACTGATAAAATGAGTCAGTCGACTGTATCCATGACTTCACTCACCAGCAGCCTCCATGACCAGCAGTCTCCATGACCACCAGCCTCCATGACCGCCAGCCTCCATGACCAGCAGCCTCCATGACCGCCAGCCTCCATGACCGCCAGCCTCCATGACCAGCAGTCTCCATGACCAGCAGCCACCATGACCAGAAGCCTCCATGACTGCCAGCCTCCATGGCTGCCAGCCTCCATGACCAGCAGCCTCCATGACCGCCAGCCTCCATGACCGCCAGCCTCCAGTACCAGCAGTCTCCATGACCAGCAGCCTCCATGACCAGCAGTCTCCATGACCAGCAGCCTCCATGACCAGCAGCCTCCATGACCAGCAGCCTCCATGACCAGCAGCCCCCATGACCGCCAGCCTCCATGACCATCGTCTCCATTGTTTTATTACAGTACTCCTTAGTGAGTGCAGAGTGGGACAACGTGGAGCTCAGGGTACATATTCAAAGGATCAGGTCCCCCTGCCCATAAAATCCCCTTCATTAAGATCTAAAAAGGCTAAATTGCTCCTCTATCAGCACTTGGACTTTGTGAACACGGGCTCAGGTCAGGTTAGCATGGGGTGGCTAACGCTCAGTTAGCATCTGTCAATGAGAGAGGCATCCTGTTACTGCAGGTGTTTGAATTATTTAGGGGCAGTTGACATGTACACAGCAGTACACCACCACACTCCGGTTAGGGACAGGGAGAGGGACATACTGTACAGTACAGTTATGCCTGGCTTTTGGACTTCAGGGACACTTTTGGACTTCAAGGACACCTAACTTGACTCAATTACCAGAATTGTCACCAGTGAGAGAGGATAGGTACTGTAACTGTGTTAGGTGTTGTTGAGAATCGAGGAATTTTTGTACCAAACTTAGAAGATCACCACATGGTCTCCAAGTGTTGTAACAGCTGTTGGTTATGTTGGACTCAATATTAGGATCATAACCAATTTTTATGTTTTTGGACTTTTTAGCATTTTGTTTGTGTAGGACTCAATAATTGTCTTGGATAACCAGATTACCACTAAGAGGAACAACACTGCTGTTTTGACAGAATGGAAAAGTTCGCCGTAGGCTAGACGGTAGGGGCTTCAGACACATCCTCAATGTAAACAAAAGAAAAGCTGCTAGAATGGAGAAGGTGAGCTGTGCCCGTGGGTTTTTGTTCTCTTATCTTTCTCTCTCTCTTTCACTCTTTTCGCTGAGCTTTGACTATCAGTCTATTCGTTTGGGAGAGGAGGACACAGGAGAAGGCACTACTTCTTGTCAGTTGTCAGGCTTCAGTGGTGTCTGCCTGTTGCCATGGTGAGAAGAAGAGATAGTCCACGAGAAGTAGTTCCTTCTAAACTCAGTCAAATCAAATCAAAGTTTATTAGTCACGTGCGCTGAATACAACAGGTGTAGACCTTACAGTGAAATGCTTACTTACAGGCTCTAATCAATAATGCAAAAAAGGTGTTAGGTGAACAATAGGTAAGTAAAGAAATAAAACAACAGTAAAAAGACAGGCTATATACAGTAGCAAGGCTATAAAAGTAGCGAGGCTATATACAGACACCGGTTAGTCAGGCTGATTGAGGTAGTATGTACATGTAGATATGGTTAAAGTGACTATGCATATATGATGAACAGAGAGTAGCAGTAGCGTAAAAGAGGGGTTGGCGGGTGGTGGGTGGGACACAATGCAGATCGCCCGGTTAGCCAATGTGCGGGAGCACTGGGGAAGAGGGCAAGAGGTTGGATGAATGGTGGGCCTTTTCTCTGGAGATGTAGTGTGAACGAGAGCTGTAATGACTTGACTCCTCAGGCAATAGAAGTTTTCATATTGATGATCGTCCGCCCACAATACTCTACCAATGACCCTTCATAGCTCCTGAATTATTCTCAGTGTTCCTGAATTATTCTCAGTGTTCCTGAATTGTTCTCAGTGGCACTGCATGTGCATATCAGATCAAAATTCAGCCTCTCATGTAGACTTTTGAAGTATGTTCTGAACTTTTCTTTCCTCTGGCATCTCTGTTCTATTTTTGTAATTCAACAGCCACTCATGCACCAGTGGCTATTCAATGGCCTGTACACTGAGTGTACAAAACAAAAGGAACATTTGCACCCAGTAAATATAGTAGCTCAGCAATAACAATGGATGCTGCTTAATAACATGATTTATTGTTGGCATACATAAACGTGTCTGCTGAGCTTTGAATTAAAATATTAATCACGTATTGTACTGTAATGGTGAAGCTAACTGTACTGGTGAAGCTAACTGTACTGTAATGGTGAAGCTAACTGTACTGTACTGGTAAAGCTAACTGTACTGTACTGGTGAAGCTAACTGTACTGTACTGTAGGTGATGCTAACTGTACTGTACTATACTGGTGATGCTAACTGTACTGGTGAAGATAACTGTACTGGTGAAGCTAACTGTACTGTACTGTAATGGTGAAGCTAACTGTACTGTAATGGTGAAGCTAACTGTACTGTACTGGTGAAGCTAACTGTACTGGTGAAGCTATCTGTACTGTAATGGTGAAGCTAACTGTACTGGTGAAGCTAACAGAACTGTACTGGTGAAGCTAACTGTACTTTACTGTAATGATGAAGCTAACTGTACTGTACTGTAATGGAGAAGCTAACTGTACTGTACTGGAGAAGCTAACTGTACTGGTGAAGCTATCTGTACTGTAATGGTGAAGCTAACTGTACTGTAATGATGAAGCTAACTGTACTGTACTGTAATGGTGAAACTAACTGTACTGTACTATACTGTAATGGTGAAGCTAACTGTACTGTACTGTAATGGTGAAGCTAACTGTACTGTACTGTAATGGTGAAGCTAACTGTATTGTACTGTAATGATGAAGCTAACTATACTGTACTGTAATGATGAAGCTAACTATACTGTACTGTAATGGTGAAGCTAACTGTACTGTACTGTAATGGTGAAGCTAACTGTATTGTACTGTAATGATGAAGCTAACTGTACTGTACTGTAATGATAAAGCTAACTATACTGTACTGTAATGATAAAGCTAACTGTACTGTACTGTAATGGTGAAGCTAACTATACTGTACTGTAATGATGAAGCTAACTGTACTGTACTGTAATGATAAAGTTAACTGCACTGTACTATACTGGTGAAGCTAACTGTACTGTAATGGTGAAGCTAACTACACTGTACTGTAATGATAAAGCTAACTATACTGTACTATACTGTAATTGTGAAGCTAACTGTACTGTACTATACTGTAATGGTGAAGCTAACTGTACTATAATGGTTTACCCATGACAGCAGGGTTAACTTAACATCCCTACTCTTACGATAAGTGCCATGGGATTTTTAATGACCACAGAGAGTCAGGACACCCTTTGAACATCGCATTCTATAGACGGCACCCTATGTACTGGGCAATGTCCCCTTCATTGTCCTGGGACATTGGGATATCCTTAGACCAGAGGGAAGACTGCTCCTACTGGCCCTCCAACACCACTTCCAGCAGCACCTGGTCTACCACCCAGGGACTGGAATGGTGAAGTTAACTGGTCTGTACTGTAATTATGAAGCTATCAGGTTTCTGCTGTACTATACTGGTGAAGCTATCAGGTTCCTACTATACTATACTGGTGAAGCTATCAGGTTTCTTCTGTACTATACTGGTGAAGCTATCAGGTTTCTGCTGCACTATACTGGTGAAACTATCAGGTTTCTGCTGCACTATACTGGTGAAGCTATCAGGTTTCTGCTGCACTATACTGGTGAAGCTATCATGTTTCTGCTGCACTATACTGGTGAAACTATCAGGTTTCTTCTGTACTATACTGGTGAAGCTATCAGGTTCCTACTGTACTATACTGGTGAAGCTATCAGGTTCCTACTGTACTATACTGGTGAAGCTATCAGGTTTCTGCTGTACTATACTGGTGAAGCTATCAGGTTCCTACTGTACTATACTGGTGAAGCTATCAGGTTTCTGCTGTACTATACTGGTGAAGCTATCAGGTTTCTGCTGCACTATACTGGTGAAGCTATCAGGTTTCTGCTGTACTATACTGGTGAAGCTATCAGGTTTCTGCTGTACTATACCGGTGAAGCTATCAGGTTTCTGCTGTACTATATCGGTGAAGCTATCAGGTTTCTGCTGTATTATACCGGTGAAGCTATCAGGTTTCTGCTGTACTATACTGGTGAAGCTATCAGGTTTCTGCTGTACTATACTGGTGAAGCTATCAGGTTTCTGCTGTACTATACCGGTGAAGCTATCAGGTTTCTGCTGTACTATACCGGTGAAGCTATCAGGTTTCTGCTGTATTATACCGGTGAAGCTATCAGGTTTCTACTGTACTATACTGGTGAAGCTATCAGGTTTCTCTACTCAGCCTACTCACACAGTCTCCTTGGTCTCTGTTTTTGTCTTCTTCTTTGTCTCTATATGTCTGTCTTTTATTCTCTCTCTCTCTCTCTCTCCCTCTCCTCTCCTCTCCTCTCCTCTCCTCTCCTCTCCTCTCCTCCTTCCTCTTCCTCTTCCTCTTCCTCTCCTCTCCTCCCCTCCCCTCAGTCTCTCCAGAGCTGCTAGGAGTCCTATCCTCCATTGCGGCCTTCGTGGCCGTGATGGCTCTCTTTTTTCTTTACGTCAGCAACAAGCTGTCAGTGGAGAGCACCAGCGAGCTGCCACGCCTCGACGACTATAGGCCCAACCAGCAAGGTAAACACATCAAGTGGTACAACACTCAAAGTCTGTAAGCAGTTTGTTTATTGTTCTATGGTCCTAGGCTAGTTTCCTGGACACAGATAAAGCCTAGTTCTGGAATGAAAAGCAAATGTATTGATTCAGGTTTAGGCTTAATGTAGGTTCTGGGGATTGTCCCAAAATGATACAAATAAATCCATATCTGATTGTCTGACAAACAATCACTGTTACGATACATGCTTGTGGATGAGAAGGTCATGCATAGACATTATCCACAAATTGTCCTCCTCATACATGTATAAAGTGTAAGTCATGGATTTCAGACAGTAATACCTGGCCCACACACTCTAATGAACCAAATGTCCCAGCCAGAGCCTGTGATGAGGTGATAAGATAATCTAGAACCAACCAGACAGTGTGGAGAAGGACAGCCGTCAGCAAGTCCACCCAACATGGCGTTCTTCAAGAGCTTTGGGCAGAACCTACCATCTGTAAACATCTCCTCCATCTTGGATTCAGTCAGCAGCAGAGTGGACGACCTAGCCAGCGCCGTCAGTGATGCCACCTACAGCGTCAGTGACCAGCTGACTGAGCTCAGCGACCAGGTCATCAAGAAGGTGCAGACGGAGGAGGAGGAGGCTGCAGAAGCGGCAGAGGGGGGCCAGGACAGCAAGGAAGGAAAGGCCCAGGAAGGGATAGCAGACTCATTCAGGAGCAAAATCAAGAGGCAGGCTTCTGAGGCCTGCTCAAGCTTGGCAGACTACAGCTCCAACCTCAGCCAATCCAATGACTCGAAGAATAACCAATCGAGTGACGTGACAGCAGAGGACTATGTTCCAGCCCAATTGGAATGGGTGTGGAAAGATGGAGGCTGGCGAGTGGTAAAACCAGGGGAGAGTTCTGCAGAGGACAAGGAAAAGGAGGAGAAAAGGAAGGAGGAGGAGAAGACGAAGAAAGAGGAGAAGGAGAAGAGAAAGGCAGAGAAAGACAAGAAGAAGGAGGAGAGGCTGAAACAGGAGGAAGAGAAGAAAAATAGCCATCAAGAGACCATTGAGGAAGAGCCTGAAGATAAAGAAACCAGCTCATTGCCGAAAGAGAACCACACTGCTAGTCAGAACAAAGAGGGCCAGAAAGAGGACAAATCCAATGGGGTCCACCAGAGTGACGACCATAGTGATCCACCACAATCTCTTTGCCCTGAGGAAGAGTCGAGAGCACCCCAAAAGAAAAACAAGGGGAAAGCTGAAGAGGAGGAAGAGAATGAGATGAGTCCCGAGGGAGATGGAGAGACTGAACCTGTAATGTCTCCCGCTTCTGAGAAAAATAAGAAGAAGAGTGACAAGAAGAAAGAGAAAGGGAAAGGGAAGAGAGAGAGCAAGAAGACGAATAAAGAGGATAAAGGTGAGAGGGTGTGCTGCTTCCTACCTGCTCTCTTCTACCACATTCCCCCTCTTCTTCACCTCTACTCTTCATGGCTGTGGCCTGTGGCCTGTGACCTGTGACCTAACTGAAATCTAACTGTTACTCAGTGTTTAGGGTTCTAAACAAATTCAGTTTTTAACAGTCATCGATGGATCAAAATACATCTGTCTGTCGCTGTCATGTTCACTTGTTTTAGTTCTCACGGGTTTCCCTATTTCTCTCAATGATTGTTGTAGATGTGACATCATGGATACAGGGAGAGAGTTTACCAGTTAGAAATATGATAATTCTCTTCTATGATGTTCGTCTAAGATCAACTAAGATCAACTCTAGTGTACGATTTGATCAGTTTGGTATCTATCTGGAGACCATTAAATAGATAGAACAGGGAGATGGAATAGGGGCTTGAAAAGTTAAAAACACATCCTCTATGATCAGGGCCCATATCCACATAGCGTCTCAGAATAGCAGTGCTTGTCTATGATCCCCACCGTGTCCATATAATCTGATTCATTATGATATCAAAGGCCAAACTGATCCTAGATCAGCACTCCTCATTTTGTGAATACGGGCTCTGAGGGTGGAGTTGTGTCTTATGTTGGGCTGATGGTGATGAGGTACTATGATCTTGTGTGGTGTGGTGTGTGTGTGTGTGTGTGTGTGTGTGTGTGTGTGTGTGTGTGTGTGTGTGTGTGTGTGTGTGTGTGTGTGTGTGTGTGTGTGTGTGTGTGTGTGTGTGTATCGGTGTGCACCTATCCAGAGCAGAGCTGCCCAGAGCTTGGCTCTGAGGAGGACAGTGAAGAGGACAGACCAGGGGAACACTCTGAACCTTCAGCCCAGCACAGAGCCTCAGTCTGGGACAACCGACACAAACACACCAGCGACCACAGCAGTGAGGCCTCCGCCGGACAAGGTGAGAAACTCACAGATGTGACAACATACATAGAAAGACACACACACACTCACACACACACGCAGGCAGACAGGCATGCTATGTCTGATTGGAGGAACACGCATAAATCTTTGAAACATTTCCCAAGAGACCTATCAAACATATCCATAACTGTCTTACACAGCCAACAGCATCCAGCGGATGAGACGAGGCTCTCCCCTCAATGAGCTCCAGCCACCCCCGTATCAGGACGAGAATAGTCCGGTCCGGGTGTCTCGCTCGCGTTCTGGGGCGGGGGGCCTGGGGGAGTCGTCCCCAGACGGTAATGGTACACAGCGCTCCAGCGAGGCCAGCGTTGACCCGGACACTGAGAGTTACCTCAACAAGGGCTACGATGAGGATGTACCTAGTGACAGCACTGCCGTCCTGGGACCAGAGGTGAGCTAGGACATAGACGCTCGTATGCCAGATGGGGAACTGTTAGCATGTCCCATAGGGAAATGTGTCACGCTAGCCGGACACGCTCAGTTGCATACCGGATATCTAGCAAATGCAAACAACATAAGCCTATTGGCTAGTACTCTGTTTGGCTATGATAGGCCTACCATCAGTCTCTTACCCCTCACTCACCCAGTGCCATGTCCTGCTTTATGATCCCCCCTCACTGTGTGATGTCACAGATGAAGACTGACTCTGACAGATTCATTCAAATCCATCTTACCATCCTCTCTCTCTCTCTCTCTTTTACCCCCTCTCCCCCACAGGATGGTTCACCCTCCCGTCTCCCCTTCACCCAGTGTTGTGTCCTGCTCTAAGGGCCTATATCTAACCTCACTCTGTGATGTCACAGATGAGGACTGAATCCAACAGATTCATGAATTTCAATGCATCTTTTCCTCCCCTCTATCGTCTTCCTCTCTTTCTCTTTATTTCACCCCCCCAAGGATGGTTCAACCTCCCATCTTCACGTGGGCTATGAGCCCGAGCCGCTGGCCAAGTATGGCACGCTGGACGTGGCCTTCGAGTACGACTCGGGCGAGCAACGCCTTGCCGTCACTGTCACTGCAGCAACCGACATCCCCGCACTCAAACAGACAGGGAACATTGCGTGGCAGGTGGGGGATAAACAAACTAACACTTTACTGTTGTACTTGTCTGTCTTGCACTCACCCTTAAATGTATTTCCTTACTAGCACTGATTTTGTGCAGATGGGGGTTATTTTGAAGAACGTTTGACTTGCAGTGATTGTTTTATGTGGTAGTACCTACCTTAGTAACTACCTTAGTAACTACCTTAGTACCTACCTTAGTAACTACCTTAGTACCTACCTTAGTAACTACCTTAGTAACTACCTTAGTACCTACCTTAGTAACTACCTTAGTAACTATCTTAGTACCTACCTTAGTAACTACCTTAGTACCTACCTTAGTACCTACCTTAGTAACTACCTTAGTACCTACCTTAGTAACTACCTTAGTAACTACCTTAGTACCTACCTTAGTAACTACCTTAGTAACTATCTTAGTACCTACCTTAGTAACTATCTTAGTACCTACCTTAGTACCTACCTTAGTACCTACCTTAGTAACTACCTTCGTACCTACCTTAGTAACTACCTTAGTACCTACCTTAGTAACTACCTTAGTAACTACCTTAGTAACTACCTTAGTACCTACCTTAGTAACTACCTTAGTAACTACCTTAGTAACTACCTTAGTAACTACCTTAGTACCTACCTTAGTAACTACCTTAGTAACTACCTTAGTACCTACCTTAGTACCTACCTTAGTAACTACCTTAGTAACTACCTTAGTACCTACCTTAGTACCTACCTTAGTAACTACCTTAGTAACTACCTTAGTAACTACCTTAGTAACTACCTTAGTACCTACCTTAGTAACTACCTTAGTAACTACCTTAGTAACTACCTTAGTAACTACCTTAGTACCTACCTTAGTAACTACCTTAGTAACTACCTTAGTACCTACCTTAGTATCTACCTTAGTACCTACCTTAGTAACTACCTTAGTAACTACCTTAGTAACTACCTTAGTAACTACCTTAGTAACTACCTTAGTAACTACCTTAGTACCTACCTTAGTAACTACCTTAGTAACTACCTTAGTACCTACCTTAGTAACTACCTTAGTACCTACCTTAGGACCTACCTTAGTACCTACCTTAGTATCTACCTTAGTAACTACCTTAGTACCTACCTTAGTACCTACCTTAGTAACTACCTTAGTAACTACCTTAGTAACTACCTTAGTACCTACCTTAGTAACTACCTTAGTAACTACCTTAGTAACTACCTTAGTAACTACCTTAGTACCTACCTTAGTAACTACCTTAGTAACTACCTTAGTACCTACCTTAGTAACTACCTTAGTAACTACCTTAGTACCTACCTTAGTAACTACCTTAGTAACTACCTTAGTACCTACCTTCGTACCTACCTTCGTACCTACCTTCGTACCTACCTTAGTTGAATGTACTGAGTCACCCTGGATAAGAGCTTCAGCTTCAGTTAAAATGATTTTGAAATTATACAGAAAAGAGGCATACTATATTATAACCCATTCATGCATATAGCAAGTTATAAAGCATTATAACTATAATAAAAAATACTACATGCCATTTAGCAGACGCTCTTATCCATATCGACTTAAACTCATGCGTGCATTTCATATGGGTGGCCCCAGCGGGAATCAAACCAACGATCCTGAAGTTGCCAGTGCTATGATCTACTGACTGAGCCACAGGATTAGGGTCGCAAAAGTACGGGAACTTTCAATAAATTCCCTGGTTTCCCGAAATCCCAGTTGGAGGATTCCTGGAATCAGCAGGGAATAAGCAGGAAATAAGGAATCCTCCAACCATGATTCTGGAAAACCAGGGATTTTATTGAACGTTCCTGGAATTTTTCAACCACACACAGGATACATGTATGTTTTAAGTCAAATGTTATCTGTAAATCAAAATGTAGGTGCACCTGGTGCTGCTGCCCACTAAGAAGCAACGTGCCAAGACGGGGGTGCAGAGGGGGCCGTGCCCCATGTTCACAGAGACCTTCGGCTTTACCCGGGTGGAGCAGGGGGCGCTGGCGGACCACGCCATCAGGTTCCGTCTCTACAGCGTTAGGAGGATGAAGAAGGAGAAGGTGCTGGGAGAGAAGGTGTTCTACTTGACCAAACTCAACCTGCAGGGCAAGATGGCTCTGCCCGTTACACTGGAGCCTGGCACAGCACTAACAGTGAGTGGCTGGGGAGATAGGGCTGGTGGTGGAGAGGGGGGTGTGTGTGTGGGAGGAGTCTGTTTGTGCAAATTCTCACCATAGAAGTCTGATTTGTATGATATGAACAAAGATAAATGACCAGTAGAAGCTATCGTTTAAAATGCATGCACTATAATGGTACAGTATCTCGTAGACTGACCCTTAGACAAAGCATAGTCTCACACAATCCAAGCCATCCAGTTGCATTGTACTGATTCCCACCAAGGCCACTCTCATACCAAGGCCTCTCTGTAACTCTGTATGTGGTGTTAGCGGTCCTCTCCTGTCTCCCTATACAGGGCTGTGGGTCGTTGGTGAGTGTGTCTCGCAGCGTGGCAGCTTTGTCCTACCGCTCTACATGGGACTCCACACCAGAGATCCTGCTGGGGCTCATCTATAACTCCACCACTGGCAGGCTCTCTGCAGAGGTCATCCAGGGCAGACAGTTCAACAACACAGCCTCAGACAAACCTCCTAGTGAGTGGACATCACATATGGATGACATCACTTATTGATGACATCACATATGGATGACATCACATATGGATGGGCTCTCTTCTGTTGTATCTTTAATAATGGTATGTAGAAGTAGTAGGGTAGCTATAGTAGTAGGGTATCTATAGCAGCAGGGTAGCTATAGTATCAGGGTAGCTATAGTATCAAGGTAGCTATAGTAGTAGGGTAGCTATAGTAGTAGGGTAGCTATAGTAGTAGGGTAGCTATAGTAGTAGGGTAGCTATAGCAGCAGGGTAGCTATAGTATCAAGGTAGCTATAGTAGTAGGGTAGCTATAGTAGTAGGGTAGCTATAGTAGTAGGGTAGCTATAGTAGCAGGGTAGCTATAGTAGTAGGGTAGCTATAGTAGCAGGGTAGATATAGTAGCAGGGTAGCTATAGTAGTAGGGTAGCTATAGTATCAGGGTAGCTATAGCAGCAGGGTAGCTATAGTATCAGGGTAGCTATAGTAGTAGGGTAACTATAGTATCAGGGTAGCAATAGTAGTAGGGTAACTATAGAATCAGGGTAGCTATAGCATTCCTGGGTTGAAATAGTAGTGCATTGGTTCCATTGTGCCAGGCAAGCTCAATCAAGCGCAGCTTAAGTATTCTAAAGAAACAAATGCTATTTGAACCCAGGTCTGTACATGAGACAGGGATGGAAGGCATTGCTCTCTTCTACTATAAGACATAGTTGATCATGTTATTGAGTAGGGTAGCTATAGCATTAAAATGTTGATTTGAATAGATTTGAATAACATGTTTTATTATTGATGGTGGAATAACCTCTATATTCTTGCCTCTTATTTACTTACTTTCAGTGTTTTATCCTCTCTCTAAACTGTCTTTCCTTTTATCCTCTCTAAACTCTCTTTCCTTCCTGTTTTCCTCTTCTCTCCTCGTTCCTTCCTGGCCCTTTGTGTGTTGTGTCCCAGACGGTCTGTTTTGTTGTATAAAACAGCTAATAGGGGGACAACTTTATATCATGAGAGGTGAGTCCTCTGCTATCAATCCATACACCTGTTCTATCTATACCAGAGACTCTGTGTCTGCTCCTCTCCGATAATGTTGGCATATCGTGAAAGAGAACCGAAAAATTTCTGGGATCGAAAATGACACTATCCACAGGCCGTTCTTCACTGTTATGTTCATTAATCTTCACTAGATGGCAGCCTCTCACCATGCTCTCCCCTTCTCTCACTCCCTCCCTACATCCTCAGACACCTATGTGAAGCTGACCATGCTGGACTCCAAGGGCAAGGAGATGTCCAAGTGCAAGACATCGGTGTGCCGCGGTCAGCCCAACCCCACTTACAAGGAGACCTTTGTCTTTCAGGTGAGAGAGAGAGACAGAGAGCAAGAGACAGAGAGAGAGACAGAGAGACAGTGAGAGAGACAGAGAGATAGACAGAAAGAAAGAGAGAGACAGAGAGAGAGAGAGAGAGACAGTGAGACAGAGAAGGGATATAGAGACAGACAGAGAGAAACAACCCACCCCATCTCTGTTGTCTTCCAGGTGGCCCTCTTCCAGCTGTCCGAGGTCTCCCTGGTGGTGTCGGTGTACAGCCGAAGGAGCAGCATGAAGGCCAGGGAGAAGGTGGGCTGGCTGTCCCTGGGGCTCAACAGCACTGGAGAGGAGCAGCAGGCACATTGGAGCCAGATGAAGGAGGCCGAGGGACAGCAGGTGTGCCATTGGCACACGCTCTTGGAATCTTGAACAGGTCTTGATGAGAATCACCAGATTTGATCTTGTTGACAAAGAATAAGCTGTATAAATATATGTGAAATTAAATGGTTAAATAGGAGGAGGAATACGTTGGAGGAAGAGGAAGATTGCGGGGTATGTTGACCTCAGTGTCGAGAGAGAGAATGGGTTCCATGACCTTCATTCAGAGAAGCAGACGAGGAGCTGTGAGGAACCATCCACCTATACTATGCACCTGGTGTGGGATGTGTGTGAGGGTGCCCTGGTGTGGGATGTGTGTGAGGGTGCCCTGGTGTGGGATGTGTGTGAGGGTGCCCTGGTGTGGGATGTGTGTGAGGGTGCAGCGCTTTGAGAAGGACGTGGATTCCACTTGGAGTCTCCCGTTCACTGACAGCTGCTTTACAACTCTTTAATCGGTAAACGGTAAACCAGCCACTTAATCTGAGACAGACTGGTCTGGTTGACAGACTGACTGGTGCTAAACTCCCAGCTCCAGTCATTGTCGATGGGGTCATCAAAGTCAGACTCATCTTTGTAATAACAGCTGATAGACCTCAACGGTGAAATGGACACCTCTGGCCATGAAATGGACACCGCTGGTCATGAAATGGACCATTCAGTCTCAGATTGAGAACAATTTTGTGTCATTCATTTCCCATATTCTGGTCCACAATAGTATATCTTCATGTAATTGTTTACAGAAGATGATCAAAATACGACCATACATATCTCCTACAATGGACCATTTTCATCCTGAACCGAGGACCAAAGAGTGTGGAGAAGAACAGCGACTACAACAAACCGTTCTTCCGGGGTTGTACTGACCATATAAAGAGAATGACTAGAAGGGACTAAGCCCCTGAGACCATGGCAATTTGACTGGAACACTCACGGGTTCACTCAATATGGCTGACATTTCTATGGTACTGTCCTCAAATGACACCAGCATCAGACATTTCTCATCTGAAGCTCGCATCCATCGACAACGAGGATGATGAAATGGAATACTGTTACCATGACTGTTAGAGCCAGCTGGGCCTGTAATAGTCTGCAACAACTACAGTGCCTAGAAAAAGTCTACAACCCCTTTGGATTTCTTAAAATGTTATTGTGTCACAAAGTGGTATTAAAATGGATTTAATTCAAATTTTTTGGTCAACGATCTACACAAAATACGATGAAATGTCAAAATGTTTTTACGATTAATGAAGAAAAAAATGCAATACTTGACTAAGGAACCTTCTATATATTGTACTGTATGTATGGGGGACAGAGGAAGGGGTAGTCATTCAAAAAATCCTGTCAACCACTATTATTTCACACAGAGTGAGTCCACATAACTTATGTGATTTGTTAAGCCACAGTTTACTTCTGAACTAATTTAAGCTTTCTTAAACAAAGGGGGTGAATACCTATGCAACAACTATATTTTTGTTATTTAATTTGTATTAATTTGTAAAAATTTGTAGAATCTTCTTTTCACTTTGACATTATGGAGTATTTTGTGTAGATCAATGACAAAAAAACTGCAATTAAATATTTTTCAATCCCACTTTGTAATGCAACAAAATGTGGAAAAAAGTTCAAGGGGGTTTAGACTTTCTATAGGCACTGTATGCTAATGAGCAATGCTTATTTATTCCGTTTACATTCTCGTTACATTATGCAATATCCATTTGACAGATTCATTTTTCGTCTTATTTTAGGGGTTTCTTTTTACGGCTGTTTCATCTCCCGATGCATTGTTTGTTACACGTCTTTTTGTTGTGGTCATCTGAATCATCATTTGAGAATAGAAAAACAGTATGAGTTTTGTTGTGGCTCACTGGGTTGTCTTTTAAACATTGTTACAGAATCAAACACAGCACTGTACCTAAATAGTCAACAACCTTTTCTGAGCCAAGATCACTTTCTGAGTCAAAATGCAAGCTGAGATCTACCGCTCAGATTTTTTGTAAACATGACTGAAAAATCTTAAGCCTATGCAACATTAACCAATTAAAAACAGTTCTGTAGCAATGAGGCCCAATACATTATCACTGCATTGGCTATGCTTGAATTGCCCTGCCAATGTTGTTCTTCTCAGGTCATTTTGAAGTTAAATTTAAAACATTTAGGTATATGATCACACTGGTAATAGATAATTTGTTGTAGTACTTGTGAGGCACAAATTAGTGAGCAGAATAATTTGCTTCTTTTTTTGTACTGGATTGATGGGCTGCATCTGATGGTCAATCTGAGGGGAGGGAGGGAGCCTCTCACTCACGGTCCCTCCACACTCCTTCCCTCCGTGGAGAAAAGGGGACAGTCTTCCAGCTGATGGTGAAACTCAAATCACACTGCATTACTTCTGCCTCATGCACAAATGAATGTTGTTACTCCTATGACCAGAGAAAGTGAAATATTCCTCGATTTAAAAAAAGACAAGCTACTAATAATAACAAGGCAAGCTTATCGGAACACTTTGCTATACTCATTCATTGCAGCTGCAGTGCTGGTGGCTTATAAAGCTTATATGGCTTATAAAGGTGTTGAAGTGTTCACACTGTTGAATAAGAACTTGAACATAAACTTACATATAAAAACAGCAGCTCTTCACTGTATTCGTTGGGTCTCTTTGCTGTGCAACGAGACTTATTTTTAAAGTCTATGGCTCGAGAATACTGTGCAGACACCATGATCTGAGCTATCTGTTTGGCCAGCGGTATGCCTATAGGGGCATTTGATTGGCTCTCTGGGAACAATTTACCTTCCCGGTACTAGGGCAGCAGAATCAAGTGCACATACCGCCAACAGCGTGAAACGCATAAAAGAAATAGGAATGCAAGGCTTTATCGTTGTTTTTTTACAGAAATAGTTGGTGATCGACTAGGAATGCCTTAGAGATCGACCGGTTGGTGGCCAACCCAGCACCTTTAATGTGTCACAAATTAGAGCTATTGTATCACCCTGCATGAATGGCATGACATCTCCACACTATGTTCTTCCATGGAAATATAATCTAGTTATTCTATTTCTATGTAGAGAATCCCTGGTGAGGAATAGACCTACTGTATGACAAGCAGCATTCCACACAGTAGTATCCTCCTGACTGAAGCAGGACTGGATGCACATTTCACTGTGAAACATGTTGGATGGCAGAGGTGAACACTAGTAGTAGCACCCATGTTTACTGTAACAAGAACCTCCTCCTCACTCCTGGCTGGAGCAGCGGGGTGCGGGGGTGTATTCTCTCATCTCTCTGTGATGTCAGAGGCTCAGTGTTTAGTTCAGGCATGTTTCCCAACGCCCCACACTCCACTCCCATTGGGCCAGGGGTCCTGCAGCAAACAGTCACACCTCACAACACAAAGTCCTGTGGAATGGAGTCACTGTGACAATCTCAATTGCATACTCCTCACGTCCACTCTCCTCGCCTCCTCAAAACCCGATTGGATGAGAAAACCAGAGCTCTCTCCCCTGTGACCTTCTCCTCCAATGGGTTTTGAGGAGGCGAGGAGTATGCAATTGAGATTCTCCCATGGTGAGATTGGTGACACATTGCTCTAGTCTAGTTTGAGACCCAGTTTGCTGACTGAACTAAATCCCATAGTCTATCTTGCAGTATCATCGACTAAGCTGAACAAGCTCATGAAGTGGCTAATAACACGTGGGTTGAGTGAATGAAGCAATGCATGTCAGGAATGTAGGCCTACTGTTCTATTTCTGCGGTAAAGGAGGAGACAGGGAGCTGGACGACGAAAGAACGACACGAGTCAGAGCCATGTTTTTAACCAACTTTAATTCCATGTTTGGCCTTCAATGGTTTGTTTTACCCTGTCATCATTGGTCAGTCTGGTACAGAACAGGGCTGGCAGTAGTAGTTGCAGGTGCTAGTCCAGGGCCCTATTCATTAGGGAACACAAGCAAACAGCTTTAGTGTTGTTTTTTCAACTAAATTAAAACAAGCCTTTCTTATTGGACTAAATCCAGATATTCCCTCTGCTTCAGTCTGTTTGGTGTATAATGAACAAGACCCAGGGTTGGGTGAGGGACAGTCACAGGAGCACAGTTTCAGAACACTTAAACACCTAGCTAAAGGAATGAGTGTCGGCTTTTTCCTGGCCCTCTTTCCTTGCTTGTTGCCACGGCCAAACCTCCTGTGCCACTGGCCCCGAAGAAAACTGAAAGGGGCAGGATGGAGGTGGGAGTTCCACTGTGTGAGACGTCACCCGGCCAGACCCCTCCCTGCCCCAGGAAACGTCAGAAGTCTGTCAGCCAGGTAATTATGCAGGGAACATCTGGAGCTCAAACTGAAGCTACTGCTATGTGCAAGTGCACCTTAGTGCAAATGGATTGACCCAGTCATAAAACAGGTTTAACTGAGTTTGAGCACATACCCAGACTGTTGTTGTCTCAAAGTCCTGATCTCAGATCAGTTTTGCTTTTCACCTGTCAGAGGTTCCGGTTAAGATTGGTGCAGGCTAGAGCTGATCCCAAGTCTGCAATTTAGGGCAAGTTTTACGACGTGCAGTCAATGCCACATAGAGCTACCGCTTTCAAGGAGCAGGTACACTAATCCTGACACATAAGAAATCACACTACGACCTCTGACGAGCCGTCAACCAGGCAAAGCCTCAATACAGGACTAAAATCGAATCCTACTACACCGGTTCTGACACTCGGATGTGGCAGAGCTTGCAAACGATCAAGGATTACAAAGGGAAACCCAGTCATGAGCTGCCTAGTGACGCAAGCCTACCAGACGAGGGAAATGCCTTCTATGCTCGCTTCGAGGAATGCACGAGAGCACCAGCTGTTCCGGACGACTGTTTGATTTCGCTCGCCATAGCTGATGTGAGTAAGACCTTTAAACAGAATAACATTCACAAGGCCGCGGGGGCAGATGGGTTACCAGGACGGGTACAAAGAGCATGCTCTAATCTGGCAAGTGTCTTCACTGACATTTTCAACCTACAGGACCCTCAGGAGGATGAAAAGATTCAGCATGGGCCCTCAGATCCTCATAAAGTTCTACAGCTGTACCATCTTGACTGGCTGCATCATCGCTTGATATGGCAACTGCTTAGCATCCAACCGCAAGGCGCTACAGCGGGTAGTGCATCACTGGGGCTGAACTTCCTGCCATCCCAGACCTTAATACCAGGCGGTGTCAGAGGAGGGCCCTAAAAAATTGTCAGACTCCAGCCACCCAAGTCATAGACAAGCGGTACCTATGCACCAAGTCTGAAACCAATAGAACCCTGAACAGCTTCTACCCCCAAACCTTAAGATTGCTAAATAGTTAACCAAATAGCTACCCGAACAGCTTCCACCCCCAAACCTTAAGATTGCTAAATAGTTAACCAAATAGCTACCTGAACAGCTTCCACCCCCAAACCTTAAGATTGCTAAATAGTTAACCAAATAGCTACCTGAACAGCTTCCACCCCCAAACCTTAAGATTGCTAAATAGTTAACCAAATAGCTACCCGAACTATCTGCACTGACCCCCTTTTGCATCAACTCTTGACTCATCACATACGCTGCTGCTAGTGCTTATTATCTATCTTATTGCCAAGTCACTTGACCCCTACCTATATGTACATATCTACCTCAATTACCTCATTCCCCTGCACATCAACTCTGTACTGGTACCCCGTGTATATAGCCAAGTTATCTTTACTCATTGTGTATTTATTCCTTGTGTTATTATCGTTCTATTATTCTCTCTACATTGTTGGGAAGGGTAAGTAAGCATTTCACTGTTAGTCTACACCAGTTCTTTACAAAGCATGTGACAAATAACACTTGATTTGATTTTCATTAGTGTTGTAATGGGGTCCACTGATGCAGGGTCAGTCAGAGGAGCAGGTTCCGTTGTCTGAGAGCTAATGACCAAGATCACGTTCCATTTTATTGCAGTCATTTCTATTCACAAACCCCTTTAGAAGCAAGCCTTAGATGATCCATTTAATATATTCAATTAAATAAATATACAGAAAGTATGTGGAGCGATAATGTTGAGTTCTATAAAAGTAGCCTCCCAGAGTAAGACCGATCCTATTTTCTGATCAACAGTGCTGTCATCTCTCCTGAATCATCTCAAATAAAGGATGTATTGTTAGTTTAGATCATCCAGTCAAATAAATGGAATGAAGCCAGAAATGGTCAAAGTACATTAATTAATAAGAGCTGCATAGTACAAGGGCGGGCGCTGCCATTTTAATAGCTGAGGGACCATTTTTGGGGGGGATGGGGGTGGCCGAGGTGGAAGAGTACCGTCTAACGGGGAAGGGGGGGTATCAGACTGCATTGTGCACTTTACAAAACATTGTGCTGTTTTTCAGCATATAACATCGTACCTATTTGGCAAAGAAAACATTCATCGGGCATCAAATCGTTATGAAATGAAACTTGAGGGACCGACATGGAGACGCTGTACAGAGAAGAAGCTCCTTTTGAAGGTTCAAACTGAATGGAACTGTAACCTTTGACATGATTGGACCATGATGATGAGAGACAGAAACACCAAAACATCTTCAGAGTCGAAATAAGCTTATTTTTCAATTCCTTGTACAATTGCCCAATTGATGCTCCCGCGGGAAGTTTCCCCTAGGTACTGATCTGGAATCAGCTTCCCCTCCCCAATCCTAACATTAACCATTAGTGGGAGAAGTTAAAGACTGACCCAAGATCATCATCTAGGGGCAACGTCACCCTACTCCATTACTGAACACTTAATTAGGACTACTCAGACATTTAACAATAACCATTGGGTAGATCAATATCACTAACGTCCAAAAAGTCAGAAAAAAGCCAAGGTCTGACTTTACACCATTGTAGTCTGCTGTAGGCTTAATGAATGTGTTAGGTAATGGGATTCCAACTAATACAGTTTCCTATGAATATTTGACAGATTTCTCTGATAAACTTGTAGAACTTGTGGCATAATGGTCCTGTAGTCTCCATCTGAGGTCATTTAAAGACAGAATGACAAAGACCACTTTCTAGCTTAGTTTAGGACTGCCCATAGAAATATCATCTACTGGTCTGAGGGCCTTTACCCGTTCTACTGATTCTATGGGTCAGCTAATAACAAGAGGTCCTGGTGACGACTGACCATCCCACATGGAGATTTACACTATTAAACACCACGTAAAAAAAATAACAAGATCATTGAATAGAATACTTCTACAACCATCAGTGCTTCTCTCACGGTTTCATATACAAGAGTAGAGTAAATACATGTAAAATGAGTACCAAAAATAAAATAAACGACAAAAAACAAAACAATTTGTGCAATGACAAATGGGGTATGCCTTTGTTTATCTCTCAAAAGGTGAAATGTCTAGCTAGCAATTCAGGAGCTCAGGGCTGGCCCACGTGACAGTCCAGTGTCTCATTCTCACCCTGGGTCAGTTTAAAACCAGTCCGTTGTCTAGGTATCAATTCAGGAGCTCAGGGCTGGCCCACGTGACAGTCCACTGTTTCATTCTCTCCCTGTGTCAGTTTAAAACCAGTCCGTTTACAATGGCAGTTTGAGTTTGTCTCGCAGAGTCAAGTTAAGTCACTGTCCTTGGACAGGCAGTGTTGCCAGCGTCCTCTCCTCTTTCTCTCTGCAGGCCCATAACAAGCTAAATGAAATCTGTGTAGTAGTTGATGATGTAACACACATGAACGACATGATGAAGAATACAATTACGTTAAAAAATGAAAAGGCTTCTTGATTGGCAGAGGTTCTTCTCAGCTTCCAGCCTATCAGAGGTTCCAGTGAAGGTGTGGTCTGTGTCATTCGTCCAAGATCCATTCCTGGGTTTAAGCCCTCATCCCAAAACCTCCCTCTTTCTCACAACCAGTCCTCTCTGCTCTCTCTTCCGTCCTGCCTGAGTTCCTCACTCTCTAGCTCCGTTCTGCCCAACGTTCTTAGCTGGGCCTAGCCCTGGGCTAGATGAACTTGAAGCACTTAGTCTTGTCGTGGGGTAGGCGCGTTTTGAAGAGCACAGAGTCCACGCGGAACTGCGTGTAGAGTAAGGGCATGTAGCCGTACACCTTGACAAAAAAGTTGATGCACTTGTGGCGCTCGTGGAAGTGAGAGTCGTCATGCGACAGGGCCTGAGGGCAGCCGGGGCAGCGGAAGGTCCAACGAGACGTCACCTGAGATGGGGAGAGAGGGGGAATATGTGAGTGTGTGAGTTTGTATAAATATCTAATTACAATGTAACAACCATTTTTATTGCTTTGTTGATACTGTGAACATGCAGTCGTAACATATGGTCGTACACGGAGTATACCCAGCATTGCGTTGCACCCACCCATTGCCCGCAGAACAGCTTCAATTCATTGGGGCATGGACTCTACAAGGTGTCAAAAGCGTTCCACAGGGATACTGGCCCATGTTGACTCCAATGCTTCTCACAGTTGTGTCAAGTTGGCTGGATGTCCTTTGGGTGGTGGACCATTCATGATACACACGGGAAACTGTTGAGCCTGAAAACCCCAGCAGCATTGCAGTTCTTGACAAAAAACGGTGCGCCTGGCACCTACTACCATACCCCGTTCAAAGGCACTTAAATATTTTGTCTAGCCAATTCACCCTCTGAATGGCACACATACACAATCCATGCCTCAATTGTCTCAAGGCTTAAAAATCCTTCTTTAACCTGTCTCCTCCCCGTCATCTACACTGATTGAAGTGGATTTAACAAGTGACATTAATAAGGGATCATAGCTTTCACCTGGATTCACCTGGTCAGTCTATGTCATGGAAAGAGCAGGTGTTCTTAATGTTTTGTACTCTCAGTGTGTGTCAATGAATACTAGCACAGAAAGCTATTGAGCCAGTAACTGAAAGGTCGCTGGTTAGAATCCCTGAGTCGACTAGGGGAAAAATCTGCCAATGTGCCCTTAAGAGAGGCACTTCAAATCTAATTGAAAGGCCCTCTGGATAAGAGTGTCTGCAAAATGACAAAATTGTCAAATGTAATTGTCCACGACACACAAGATGGAGGCTTACTGCATCTCTTAAGGCTGATTTCCCAGAAAAATTCAAGTCACTTAGTTACAGGATTTGACTTCCACTACCTGCACTATTCACCAGCCTAATTCCTACCAGGGAATAACTGTCAAGTTACACACTCCATCAAAGCATGTCCTTCAATTCTAAGAAACACCTCAGAATCAAGCCTCTGTATATCAAAGGGGCTAAAACTGAGAGTCTCACATCTTCCACTTGGCTTGGTTGGTATAATTAGTCCACTAGCCATAAATCTGTAAATATTAGTCAGAAATGTCTTGTAAAATAGATTTAGAGGGAAACGCAAGCTTAGGGCAACAATTCAATCTCGCTGTGTTCTGATTTATAATTCACAACAGTATATTGAATATGTCAGGTTGAGTAATGGTCGGTGTAAGTGAGCAGAAATATAAATAAGCAGGGCCCGGGGTGTGTTTTTGAGAGTACCTGTGTGTGTTCAGAATGTGTACGTTCGGTGTGGGTGTGTGTGCATGCGTGGCCCACTGACCTTGATAGGGGGCTTGCGGGTTATATGCGACACCAGGAAGTTCATGGCGATGTCCTCACAGTTGATGTACTCATCCACCATGTCGCGGATGGCCTGGGGCATCACGTACGAGTACAGGTACGCATAGTACTGCAGCAGAGACAACATGCAGCAGAGGATCAACCAGGGTCATGTTCATTAGGACACATAACATTTGAAACATTGGGATGAGGAAGACAGGCGAGTTGGCAGCAGAGTTATGTCGCATAGAGGTCAGGGGTCACAGGGTTGAATGATGGGAGAGGGGGAGGGACTGTACCTTGTGAAAGAAGGCGGCGCCCGTCAGCACCATGGACAGTTCACAGGAGTAGTTAGAGTTGTAGAGCCAGGACTGGTGGTTGACGTCCCAGGCATGGAACCTCCCGGGGAAGCCCACGATGCGGTCCCTGGCCTCCCTCCACACTCTGATAAACACAACGACACGTAGAGAAACACGAGTTACTGGCCATACTGTAAAACCCACAACCAGCCTGGTTTACAGTTACTAACCATACTCTGATACCAACCAGACTGTTATACAGGTACTAACCATACTCTGAAACCAACCAGACTGTTATACAGTTACTAACCATACTCTGATACCCACAACCAGACTGTTATACAGGTACTAACCATACTCTGATACCAACCAGACTGTTATACAGTTACTAACCATACTCTGATACCAACCAGACTGTTATACAGGTACTAACCATACTCTGATACCAACCAGACTGTTATACAGTTACTAACCATACTCTGATACCAACCAGACTGTTATACAGGTACTAACCATACTCTGATACCAACCAGACTGTTATACAGGTACTAACCATACTCTGATACCAACCAGACTGTTATACAGTTACTAACCATACTCTGATACCAACCAGACTGTTATACAGTTACTAACCATACTCTGATACCAACCAGACTGTTATACAGTTACTAACCATACTCTGATACCAACCAGACTGTTATACAGGTACTAACCATACTCTGATACCAACCAGACTGTTATACAGTTACTAACCATACTCTGATACCAACCAGACTGTTATACAGGTACTAACCATACTCTGATACCAACCAGACTGTTATACAGGTACTAACCATACTCTGATACCAACCAGACTGTTATACAGTTACTAACCATACTCTGATACCAACCAGACTGTTATACAGTTACTAACCATACTCTGATACCAACCAGACGGTTATACAGGTACTAACCATACTCTGATACCAACCAGACTGTTATACAGTTACTAACCATACTCTGATACCCACAACCAGACTGTTATACAGGTACTAACCATACTATGATACCAACCAGACTGTTATACAGTTACTAACCATACTCTGATACCAACCAGACTGTTATACAGTTACTAACCATACTCTGATACCAACCAGACTGTTATACAGGTACTGACCATACTCTGATACCAACCAGACTGTTATACAGGTACTAACCATACTCTGATACCAACCAGACTGTTATACAGTTACTAACCATACTCTGATACCAACCAGACTGTTATACAGTTACTAACCATACTCTGATACCAACCAGACTGTTATACAGTTACTAACCATACTCTGATACCAACCAGACTGTTATACAGGTACTAACCATACTCTGATACCAACCAGACTGTTATACAGTTACTAACCATACTCTGATACCAACCAGACTGTTATACAGTTACTAACCATACTCTGATACCAACCAGACTGTTATACAGTTACTAACCATACTCTGATACCAACCAGACTGTTATACAGGTACTAACCATACTCTGATACCAACCAGACTGTTATACAGTTACTAACCATACTCTGATACCAACCAGACTGTTATACAGGTACTAACCATACTCTGATACCAACCAGACTGTTATACAGGTACTAACCATACTCTGATACCAACCAGACTGTTATACAGTTACTAACCATACTCTGATACCAACCAGACTGTTATACAGTTACTAACCATACTCTGATACCAACCAGACTGTTATACAGGTACTAACCATACTCTGATACCAACCAGACTGTTATACAGTTACTAACCATACTCTGATACCCACAACCAGACTGTTATACAGGTACTAACCATACTATGATACCAACCAGACTGTTATACAGTTACTAACCATACTCTGATACCAACCAGACTGTTATACAGTTACTAACCATACTCTGATACCAACCAGACTGTTATACAGGTACTGACCATACTCTGATACCAACCAGACTGTTATACAGGTACTAACCATACTCTGATACCAACCAGACTGTTATACAGTTACTAACCATACTCTGATACCAACCAGACTGTTATACAGTTACTAACCATACTCTGATACCAACCAGACTGTTATACAGTTACTAACCATACTCTGATACCAACCAGACTGTTATACAGGTACTAACCATACTCTGATACCAACCAGACTGTTATACAGGTACTAACCATACTCTGATACCAACCAGACTGTTATACAGGTACTAACCATACTCTGATACCAACCAGACTGTTATACAGGTACTAACCATACTCTGATACCAACCAGACTGTTATACAGTTACTAACCATACTCTGATACCAACCAGACTGTTATACAGTTACTAACCATACTCTGATACCAACCAGACTGTTATACAGTTACTAACCATACTCTGATACCAACCAGACTGTTATACAGGTACTAACCATACTCTGATACCAACCAGACTGTTATACAGTTACTAACCATACTCTGATACCAACCAGACTGTTATACAGTTACTAACCATACTCTGATACCAACCAGACTGTTATACAGTTACTAACCATACTCTGATACCAACCAGACTGTTATACAGTTACTAACCATACTCTGATACCAACCAGACTGTTATACAGGTACTAACCATACTCTGATACCAACCAGACTGTTATACAGTTACTAACCATACTCTGATACCAACCAGACTGTTATACAGGTACTAACCATACTCTGATACCAACCAGACTGTTATACAGTTACTAACCATACTCTGATACCAACCAGACTGTTATACAGTTACTAACCATACTCTGATACCAACCAGACTGTTATACAGTTACTAACCATACTCTGATACCAACCAGACTGTTATACAGTTACTAACCATACTCTGATACCAACCAGACTGTTATACAGTTACTAACCATACTCTGATACCAACCAGACTGTTATACAGTTACTAACCATACTCTGATACCAACCAGACTGTTATACAGTTACTAACCATACTTTGATACCAAGCAGACTTTTATACAGTTACTAACCATACTCTGATACCAACCAGACTGTTATACAGGTACTAACCATACTCTGATACCAACCAGACTGTTATACAGGTACTAACCATACTCTGATACCAACCAGACTGTTATACAGTTACTAACCATACTCTGATACCAACCAGACTGTTATACAGTTACTAACCATACTCTGATACCAACCAGACTGTTATACAGGTACTAACCATACTCTGATACCAACCAGACTGTTATACAGGTACTAACCATACTCTGATACCAACCAGACTGTTATACAGTTACTAACCATACTCTGATACCAACCAGACTGTTATACAGGTACTAACCATACTCTGATACCAACCAGACTGTTATACAGGTACTAACCATACTCTGATACCAACCAGACTGTTATACAGTTACTAACCATACTCTGATACCAACCAGACTGTTATACAGTTACTAACCATACTCTGATACCAACCAGACTGTTATACAGGTACTAACCATACTCTGATACCAACCAGACTGTTATACAGTTACTAACCATACTCTGATACCCACAACCAGACTGTTATACAGGTACTAACCATACTATGATACCAACCAGACTGTTATACAGTTACTAACCATACTCTGATACCAACCAGACTGTTATACAGTTACTAACCATACTCTGATACCAACCAGACTGTTATACAGGTACTGACCATACTCTGATACCAACCAGACTGTTATACAGGTACTAACCATACTCTGATACCAACCAGACTGTTATACAGTTACTAACCATACTCTGATACCAACCAGACTGTTATACAGTTACTAACCATACTCTGATACCAACCAGACTGTTATACAGTTACTAACCATACTCTGATACCAACCAGACTGTTATACAGGTACTAACCATACTCTGATACCAACCAGACTGTTATACAGGTACTAACCATACTCTGATACCAACCAGACTGTTATACAGGTACTAACCATACTCTGATACCAACCAGACTGTTATACAGGTACTAACCATACTCTGATACCAACCAGACTGTTATACAGTTACTAACCATACTCTGATACCAACCAGACTGTTATACAGTTACTAACCATACTCTGATACCAACCAGACTGTTATACAGTTACTAACCATACTCTGATACCAACCAGACTGTTATACAGGTACTAACCATACTCTGATACCAACCAGACTGTTATACAGTTACTAACCATACTCTGATACCAACCAGACTGTTATACAGGTACTAACCATACTCTGATACCAACCAGACTGTTATACAGTTACTAACCATACTCTGATACCAACCAGACTGTTATACAGTTACTAACCATACTCTGATACCAACCAGACTGTTATACAGTTACTAACCATACTCTGATACCAACCAGACTGTTATACAGTTACTAACCATACTCTGATACCAGCCAGACTGTTATACAGTTACTAACCATACTCTGATACCAACCAGACTGTTATACAGTTACTAACCATACTCTGATACCAACCAGACTGTTATACAGTTACTAACCATACTCTGATACCAACCAGACTGTTATACAGTTACTAACCATACTCTGATACCAACCAGACTGTTATACAGTTACTAACCATACTCTGATACCAGCCAGACTGTTATACAGTTACTAACCATACTCTGATACCAACCAGACTGTTATACAGTTACTAACCATACTCTGATACCAACCAGACTGTTATACAGTTACTAACCATACTCTGATACCAACCAGACTGTTATACAGTTACTAACCATACTTTGATACCAAGCAGACTTTTATACAGTTACTAACCATACTCTGATACCAACCAGACTGTTATACAGGTACTAACCATACTCTGATACCAACCAGACTGTTATACAGGTACTAACCATACTCTGATACCAACCAGACTGTTATACAGTTACTAACCATACTCTGATACCAACCAGACTGTTATACAGTTACTAACCATACTCTGATACCAACCAGACTGTTATACAGGTACTAACCATACTCTGATACCAACCAGACTGTTATACAGGTACTAACCATACTCTGATACCAACCAGACTGTTATACAGTTACTAACCATACTCTGATACCAACCAGACTGTTATACAGTTACTAACCATACTTTGATACCAAGCAGACTGTTATACAGTTACTAACCATACTCTGATACCAACCAGACTGTTATACAGTTACTAACCATACTCTGATACCAACCAGACTGTTATACAGTTACTAACCATACTCTGATACCAACCAGACTGTTATACAGTTACTAACCATACTATGATACCAACCAGACTGTTATACAGTTACTAACCATACTCTGATACCAACCAGACTGTTATACAGGTACTAACCATACTCTGATACCAACCAGACTGTTATACAGTTACTAACCATACTCTGATACCAACCAGACTGTTATACAGTTACTAACCATACTCTGATACCAACCAGACTGTTATACAGGTACTAACCATACTCTGATACCAACCAGACTGTTATACAGTTACTAACCATACTCTGATACCAACCAGACTGTTATACAGGTACTAACCATACTCTGATACCAACCAGACTGTTATACAGTTACTAACCATACTCTGATACCAACCAGACTGTTATACAGGTACTAACCATACTCTGATACCAACCAGACTGTTATACAGGTACTAACCATACTCTGATACCAACCAGACTGTTATACAGTTACTAACCATACTCTGATACCCACAACCAGACTGTTATACAGGTACTAACCATACTCTGATACCAACCAGACTGTTATACAGTTACTAACCATACTATGATACCAACCAGACTGTTATACAGGTACTAACCATACTCTGATACCAACCAGACTGTTATACAGGTACTAACCATACTCTGATACCAACCAGACTGTTATACAGTTACTAACCATACTCTGATACCAACCAGACTGTTATACAGTTACTAACCATACTCTGATACCAACCAGACTGTTATACAGGTACTAACCATACTCTGATACCAACCAGACTGTTATACAGGTACTAACCATACTCTGATACCAACCAGACTGTTATACAGTTACTAACCATACTCTGATACCAACCAGACTGTTATACAGTTACTAACCATACTCTGATACCAACCAGACTGTTATACAGTTACTAACCATACTCTGATACCAACCAGACTGTTATACAGTTACTAACCATACTCTGATACCAACCAGACTGTTATACAGTTACTAACCATACTCTGATACCAACCAGACTGTTATACAGGTACTAACCATACTCTGATACCAACCAGACTGTTATACAGTTACTAACCATACTCTGATACCAACCAGACTGTTATACAGTTACTAACCATACTCTGATACCAACCAGACTGTTATACAGGTACTAACCATACTCTGATACCAACCAGACTGTTATACAGGTACTAACCATACTCTGATACCAACCAGACTGTTATACAGTTACTAACCATACTCTGATACCAACCAGACTGTTATACAGGTACTAACCATACTCTGATACCAACCAGACTGTTATACAGGTACTAACCATACTCTGATACCAACCAGACTGTTATACAGTTACTAACCATACTCTGATACCAACCAGACTGTTATACAGTTACTAACCATACTCTGATACCAACCAGACTGTTGTACAGTTACTAACCATACTATGATACCAACCAGACTGTTATACAGTTACTAACCATACTCTGATACCAACCAGACTGTTATACAGGTACTAACCATACTCTGATACCAACCAGACTGTTATACAGGTACTAACCATACTCTGATACCAACCAGACTGTTATACAGTTACTAACCATACTCTGATACCAACCAGACTGTTATACAGGTACTAACCATACTCTGATACCAACCAGACTGTTATACAGTTACTAACCATACTCTGATACCAACCAGACTGTTATACAGGTACTAACCATACTCTGATACCAACCAGACTGTTATACAGGTACTAACCATACTCTGATACCAACCAGACTGTTATACAGTTACTAACCATACTCTGATACCCACAACCAGACTGTTATACAGGTACTAACCATACTCTGATACCAACCAGACTGTTATACAGGTACTAACCATACTCTGATACCAACCAGACTGTTATACAGGTACTAACCATACTCTGATACCAACCAGACTGTTATACAGGTACTAACCATACTCTGATACCAACCAGACTGTTATACAGGTACTAACCATACTCTGATACCAACCAGACTGTTATACAGTTACTAACCATACTCTGATACCAACCAGACTGTTATACAGGTACTAACCATACTCTGATACCAACCAGACTGTTATACAGTTACTAACCATACTATGATACCAACCAGACTGTTATACAGTTACTAACCATACTCTGATACCAACCAGACTGTTATACAGTTACTAACCATACTCTGATACCCACCAGACTGTTATATAGGTACTAACCATACTCTGATACCAACCAGACTGTTATACAGTTACTAACCATACTCTGATACCAACCAGACTGTTATACAGGTACTAACCATACTCTGATACCAACCAGACTGTTATACAGTTACTAACCATACTCTGATACCAACCAGACTGTTATACAGGTACTAACCATACTCTGATACCAACCAGACTGTTATACAGTTACTAACCATACTCTGATACCAACCAGACTGTTATACAGGTACTAACCATACTCTGATACCAACCAGACTGTTATACAGGTACTAACCATACTCTGATACCAACCAGACTGTTATACAGTTACTAACCATACTCTGATACCCACAACCAGACTGTTATACAGGTACTAACCATACTCTGATACCAACCAGACTGTTATACAGTTACTAACCATACTATGATACCAACCAGACTGTTATACAGGTACTAACCATACTCTGATACCAACCAGACTGTTATACAGGTACTAACCATACTCTGATACCAACCAGACTGTTATACAGTTACTAACCATACTCTGATACCAACCAGACTGTTATACAGTTACTAACCATACTCTGATACCAACCAGACTGTTATACAGGTACTAACCATACTCTGATACCAACCAGACTGTTATACAGGTACTAACCATACTCTGATACCAACCAGACTGTTATACAGTTACTAACCATACTCTGATACCAACCAGACTGTTATACAGTTACTAACCATACTCTGATACCAACCAGACTGTTATACAGTTACTAACCATACTCTGATACCAACCAGACTGTTATACAGTTACAAACCATACTCTGATACCAACCAGACTGTTATACAGTTACTAACCATACTCTGATACCAACCAGACTGTTATACAGGTACTAACCATACTCTGATACCAACCAGACTGTTATACAGTTACTAACCATACTCTGATACCAACCAGACTGTTATACAGTTACTAACCATACTCTGATACCAACCAGACTGTTATACAGGTACTAACCATACTCTGATACCAACCAGACTGTTATACAGTTACTAACCATACTCTGATACCAACCAGACTGTTATACAGGTACTAACCATACTCTGATACCAACCAGACTGTTATACAGGTACTAACCATACTCTGATACCAACCAGACTGTTATACAGTTACTAACCATACTCTGATACCAACCAGACTGTTATACAGGTACTAACCATACTCTGATACCAACCAGACTGTTATACAGGTACTAACCATACTCTGATACCAACCAGACTGTTATACAGTTACTAACCATACTCTGATACCAACCAGACTGTTATACAGTTACTAACCATACTCTGATACCAACCAGACTGTTGTACAGTTACTAACCATACTATGATACCAACCAGACTGTTATACAGTTACTAACCATACTCTGATACCAACCAGACTGTTATACAGGTACTAACCATACTCTGATACCAACCAGACTGTTATACAGTTACTAACCATACTCTGATACCAACCAGACTGTTATACAGGTACTAACCATACTCTGATACCAACCAGACTGTTATACAGGTACTAACCATACTCTGATACCAACCAGACTGTTATACAGGTACTAACCATACTCTGATACCAACCAGGCTGTTATACAGGTACTAACCATACTCTGATACCAACCAGACTGTTATACAGTTACTAACCATACTCTGATACCAACCAGACTGTTATACAGGTACTAACCATACTCTGATACCAAACAGACTGTTATACAGGTACTAACCATACTCTGATACCAACCAGACTGTTATACAGGTACTAACCATACTCTGATACCAACCAGACTTATACAGTTTGATTCAATTATGTAGAGGAAAAGTCAGCATTATACAGGGGAGAATGAACGGAGAACTCCATCAAAATGTGACCACAATATATACATATTGTACTGTACATGAAGGCCTATAATGAAAATGATTTAGCTGACAACAAGGTCTCTACAGCTCATCAGCAAGGACAGCAATCTACAAGGAGAAGAGCTGTATAGAGGTATGTGTTGTGCATTCGTTTCTCTCCCACACACTGCACCCACCCTCATCTCTGAGGGGCTGTCCTCTCTGCATGCACACACACCTCTTCTGGAGTTTCCTACATTTCTACTTCTGGTGAACAGAGGAATTCTCCATAAGTCCACACACATCAAGTATATACTCCTACCAAACATCAGACCTTTTCCTTGGCGATCTAGCACATTCTCATTATATGCATGCTTTATAAATTCCCAGTGGAACTGTTGTTCTAGGTGAGGAGAAACATTCCAGGATAGTTCCAGGAGAGTTCAAGGTGGGGAGGAACATTCCAGGAGAGTTCAAGGTGAGAAGGAACATTCCAGGATAGTTCCAGGAGAGTTCAAGGTGAGAAGGAACATTCCAGGAGAGTTCAAGGTGAGGAGAAACATTCCAGGATAGTTCAAGGTGGGGAGGAACATTCCAGGAGAGTTCAAGGTGAGGAGAAACATTCCAGGATAGTTCAAGGTGGGGAGGAACATTCCAGGATAGTTCCGGGAGAGTTCAAGGTGAGGAGAAACATTCCAGGATAGTTCCAGGAGAGTTCTAGGTGAGGAGGAACATTCCAGGATAGTTCTAGGAGAGTTTTGGGTGAGGAGAAACATTCCAGGATAGTTCCAGGAGAGTTCTAGGTGAGGAGAAACTTTCCAGGAGAGTTCTAGGAGAAATATTACAGGATAGGTACAGGAGAGTTCTAGGTGAGGAGAAACTTTCCAGGAGAGTTCTAGGAGAAACATTACAGGATAGGTACAGGAGAGTTCTAGGTGAGGAGAAACATTCCAGGTCAGTTCTAGGAGAGGAGAAACATTACAGGAGAGTTCCTGGGGAGTTCAGGATAATTCATGACAAATGACACCATTCATACAGTGCAGCATTTTGCCTGCCCGGACATGCTGCAGTGGCTAACCTTTAGATGACGCACAGAGTGCTGTTCACATAATCACAAGCCCCCACTTTAAACGGTACTTCAAGCTACAGCCTGGGATTTAAAGCTGTTCAACAGTCAATTAAATCCTTGATATTTACCCATTGATCCTTGAAGAATGTAACTTATAAATGCCTGAGGGACGTAGCATAACTATGTCTTTACCAAAACCCCAAATATAGGCTAAGGTTTTATTTCTCCATTGTTTAAAAACAGCAAGAATGTAAACAATGCATAGCTTCAAAATATGGTAAAGATATTGTAAAAATATGTTCAGTCATTGCATGTAGAGCGCTGTGTATGGATTTGGGAGGGGTTACATTTCCCTAGCACAGCCATTTTGTTATTTATTTTTATCCAAGAACGTAGCTTTATATATGGTACTTACAGTGCATTCGGATTTTTTGTTTTGTTTAATTACAGCCTTATTCTAAAATTGATTAAATACTTCCCCCCCATCTACACACAATTCCCCATAACGACAAAGCAAAAACAGGTATATAGACATTTTTGCAAATGTATAAATAAAAAAACTGAAATACCTTATTTACATAAGAATTCACACCCTTTGCTATGAGACTCAAAATTGAGCTCAGGTGCATCCTGTTTCCATTGATCATCCTTGAGATGTTTCTACATCCTGATTGGAGTCCACCTGTGGTAAATTCAATTGATTGGACATGATTTGGAAAGCCACACACGTCTATATAAGGTCCCACAGTTGGCAGTGCATGTCAGAGCAAAAAACAAGCCATGAGGTCGAAGGAATTGTCTATAGAGCTCCGAGACAGGATTGTGTCGAGGCACAGATCTGGGGAAGGGTACCAAAATATGTCTGCAGCATTGAAGGTCCCCAAGAACACAGTGGCCTCCGTCGTTCTTAAATGGAAGAAGTTTGGAACGACCAAGACTCTTCCTAGAGCTGGCCGCCCGGCCAAACTGAGCAATCAGGGGAAAAGGACCTTCGTCAGGGAGGTGACCAAGAACCGGATGGTCACTCTGGCAGAGCTCCAGAGTTCCTCTGTGGAGATGGGAGAATCTTCCAGAAGGACAACCATCTCTGCAGCACTCCACCAATCAGGCCTTTACGTTAGAGTGGACACGCGGAAGCCACTCCTCAGTAAAAGGCACATGACAGCCCGCATGGAGTTTGACAAAAGGCACCTAAAGGACTCTCAGATCATGAGAAACAAGATTCTCTGGTCTGATCAAGGAAAAGTCTGGAGGAAACCTGGCATCATCCCTACGGTGAAGCACGGTGGTGGCAGCATCATGCTGTAGGGATGTTTTTCAGCGGCAGGGACTGGGAGACTTGTCAGGATCGAGGGAAAGTTGAATGCAGCAAAGTAGAGAGATCCTTGATTAAAAACTTGCTCCAGAGCACTAAGGACCTCAGACTGGGGCGAATGTTTACCGTCCAACAGGACAACGACCCTAAGCACACAGCCAAGACAACGCAGGAGTGGCTTCAGGACAATTCTCTGAATCTCAAGTCTCTTGAATGGCCCAGCCAGAGCCAGGACTTGAACCCGTTGAACCCGACCGAACATTTCTGAGACCTGAAAATAGCTGTGCGGCGACACTCCCCATCCAACCTGACAGAGCTTGAGAAGATCTACAGAAAAGAATGAGAGAAACTCCCCCAGTTCAGGTGTGCCAAGCTTGTAGCGCCATACCGAAGACTCGAGGCTGAAATCACTGTCAAAGGTGCTTCAACAAAGAACTGGGTAAATGGTCTGAATACTTTCCGAATGCACTGTATATATTCAAGTTGAGGCAAGTCTAGCTCGGGTGTACTTGAAAATTCAACATGGTCCATTTTTCTCTTGTTGATCTGTCAGGGTCAGTGAGATGTGTGTTTGTTTTGTGTGGTATATTCTGTTCTACAAATGCTTTTCGATGTCATTGTGGGTTGGTATTTGGTATTTTATTAGGATCCGCACGAGCTGTTGCAGCAGCTAGTCTTCCTGGGGTCCACAAAGCATGAAATAATACAGAACATTAATAGACAAGAACAGCTAAAGGACTGAACTACATCAATGTAAAACGTCCCACACAACCTACATATCAGTACATACACACAATATCTTTGATGGAAGGGAGTTCCACGCAATCATGGCTCTATATAATACTGAAGGTTTTTTTTTGTTCTGGATTTTGGGACTGTGAAAAGACCCCTGGTGGCATGTCCGGTGGGGTAAGTATGTGTGTGTCAGTGCTGTATGTAAGTTGATTATGCAAACATTTTGAGTTTAACAATGTTTCTTATAAAAACAAGAAGTGATGTAGTCAGTCTCTCCTCTACATTTAGCCAAGAGAGACTGACATGCATAGTATTGATATTAGCTCTCTGAATGTTAGATTTTTAAAAAATGATTTTGGAATAAGTGTCAATTCACACATTTGTCATTATCTGTAGACGGATAATCTGTCTGCTGGGTTCCATTTTTTTTAAATCTTTATAAATCTATTAAACACAAAACATATGGCACTTTCTTTTTCCAAAGAACTTTGGCTCCAATGACAGGTCCTGAAACAGACCCCCCCCCCCCACTGACCTGAACCCAAACATGATCTCGTCGTGGCGGAGGTGGGCGTCGTCGTCGATGGACAAGATGGCTTCCGTCTCCACGACGTCCCAGGGCAGGAAGCGGTTGTTGAGGCTGTTCTTCTCCGTGCGCACCACCTGCAGGACAGGAGACATGTTAAAGGGATAGTGCAACATCTTGGCAATGCCTTTTTGTCTACTTCCCCAGAGTCAAATGAACTCATGGATATCATTTTTATGTCTCTGTGTGCAGTTTGAAGGAAGTTGAAGGTATTTTCTGGAGCCATCGCTAACTTGTGTTAGTACAAAGACTGGAAGTCCACAGGAATCTTCACTGAAAAACGATTTTTTAGTATTAATTAATTAGTTCACTTGTAATACAATCCCAATAATGTGTGCATGCCAGCAGTCACATTTTCAAAATAGAGGACTTCCAGTACAGAGCAAAAACAGTGTGTTGTGCATCCTTTGAGTCCTAATGTTGAATTTCATTAAAGTAGGCCTACAGCACAGGGTAGTAAACCATGGGCCAAACCACTCAGCCCCCCTTTCTCAACAACATTCTTAGACTAACCCCTCTTTAAAAACATGAAAGTATGTCTATTAGCAATAAATATTTAAGAGGATTTTAAAATGTGTCAACCAATTAGGCTATTAATTCAAGATCATTCAACTATCCTCCCATCATAAGCCCCCGCAGAGAGGGAATCTCGCCTACAGGCAGTGTAATTTGGGGTTCTTGAATATTCTGTTTAACTTCTCATCTACTATAAAAGACAGACTTTTTCTGTGGACTAAACATTTTCTATTTCCTTTTATATCAGCGGGTGTAATTTGACTGGCTGGCCTGCAGACTTGTAGGGAAAAGCTTCAAAGCGAAGCAGGGAGAGCAGATCAAATCAGCTTCAGGAGCTAGCCTGATGTACTAGAGCACACTCTCTCAGACACACAGCCTCAGAGACTGCTGCACCACATCACAGGTTGAGGTTACACTTTTTGCATTTCAGAGTATTCTCTCCCATTCAATAATATTGTTCATTCTGAGCAGTGAGAGCACTAAGCAGCAGGGGTATGTTTGGTATTCAGCGACGATGGAAGGTACTCACCACGATGGGCAGGCCGATGTCTGGCCACAGCAGGTCGTCTGAAGGAGGCTTGGGGGAGTTCCACACCACCACCACTTTGTTGAGGTAAGGCAGCCCGTTGAGCCTCTCCAGGGAGTTCATCAGAACCTCCTCCCTCTCGTAGGTCAGCATGACCACGGTGAACTGCTCCCGGGGCACGTTCCCACCCAGCGCTGCCTGAAACTCCTTCCCCGAGCCCCCCGTGCCACTGCCAATGGGGCGGAAGCCCGTGCCCGAACCCAGGAACTTGGCCTCCGAGGGCAGCACCGGGTCCAGAGGCGTGTGAGGGAAGAGGTGGAAAGGCCCCGGGGCGCGGTTCCAGGTCTGGTAGGTGTCAGATGCTGTGTAGGTGAAGTTGCGAAGGAAGCGTGGTGAGGCGTAGGGTGGCTCCGTCTCCACGGGACCCAGGTCCAGGTCGCCATTGTCGGCCAGGTTAGCGTCCGTGCCCGCCATCTTGCCCGCCTTGTGGGGGATCTCCTGGGCGGGCTCCTCGTGGATGGGCGCGGGGGGCACCTGGATGCGGGTCCGGACGCTAGCCAGAATTGTGCCCAGGACGTTCTCTGAGGTAGAGAAGTAGGTTTCCCACAGGAAGCGGCCCTGCCGCCGCATGGCCAGCAGGTCATTGTCTGATAGGCTGCGTAGCAGGAAGTGCAGCTCGGTGATGCGGGGCTTGGGCACCATAATGGCCGCCTCGCTCCAGTGGACCAGCTGATGGTAGGGCAGCCTGACATGGTCCCCCAGTACCACAGGGATGGCCCCCACCTCCAGGGCCTCAAACAGCCTCATGCCGTTGCCCGCTGAGGCTATCAGTTGACCGTCCCCGGGGGAGATGACCAAGGCAAAGGTGGAGGCCTTAAGGACCTCTAGCCGCTCCTCCCTCTCCCCACACAGGGCCCACTCTGTGGGCAGGCTCGGCTGCGGGCTCTTACAGGTGAACTCCACCAGCACCTGGTCCAGGTGGCTGTCCTGCACTGCCTTAAGCGTTCCGATGATGCGATCGTCGTAGTCGGCTGGCGGGTCTCCCTCCATCTCCTCCTCAAAGGACTGGGGCGGCCCCTCCTGCAGGCTGCTCCTCAGAGACTCCACCCTCTCGCCCTGGAAGGTAAACAGGTACTTCCTCTTGACAGGCACCTGGGGCGGCACCTCCAGGAAGTTGGGCTCAGAGAGGGCGTGGACCAGTGGGGACACCACCAGGTCGAAGCCCTCGCGGTACTGCTGCTCAAGAAAGGTGGACTGGGCCACTGCAGCCCGGCCCGTGCTCACATTGTACAGGAAGTTCTGCGTCATGGACTTCCTGGAAAGGTGGACCAGGAGATGGTTGTGTCCGTCAGACCTCCAGTACGGCAGAGCCTTCAGCTGCTTCTCCAGCGCTGAGGGGGCCGGGAGGGGGGAGGAAGGAGACTCCTGCAGCTCCCCCACCAGCACCACATACAGACAGGCGATGCTGGGGTTGTCCGTCACGTAGATGCTGCTCTTCACCGAGGTGGCGAAGGCCTGCCTGACCAGCGGGTCCAGGGACTCACCCCAGGGGTAGGAGGCCGTGTCGTAGACGTACACAGGGAAGCCCGAGGTCAACGGGCAGCGGGCGTAGTCGAAGCAGGAGCGCAGGCGGCAGACGTGGGCAGACTTGGGCGGGGGTAGTCCTGGGTCGTCCTTGTCAGGTAATAACCTCACAGGAAGCGAGAGCTTGGGCTGGTTCTGGGCCATCAGCTCCTTGTATGAGTGCTCCGTCTGGCTGATGACGTTCTTCAACTGCAGCAGGTCCTGCTTGGCACTGTCGATGCTACGCTTGCACGCTTCGATACGCAGGTTGAGCCGGACGATCTCCCCGTTCAGCTCCTGCCGCTTGGCCTCCAGCTGTAGCAGCTCCTCGCTGACCGACTCGCGGATGCGGCACAGGTCCTGCACGTGCTTGGCTTCGCACAGCTCACCGCCGGGCCGAGGGCCGAAGATGCGCTTGTCGGGGCCGCCCGCATCGTCGATGGTGGTGAGGTAGTAGTGGGCGATGAGCGGGAAGAAGACCAGGATGAAGAAGAGCATGAAGCTGAGCCAGGTGAGGCGCACGCGCCGCAGCACCCACGGCTGTCCACCAGCCCCCACCCCGCCACCGTTACGCTGCATCATGGGTTAGGGTCACTGGGCTCAGTGCTGCACCGGAGAGTCTACTAGTCTACAGGAATCAGCAGCCATGGTGCAACCTCGTCAACATAGTGAAAGTGTGGACGCTAAACCATCAGTTGTTCATTGACTTGTTTTGTCCTTATAAAATATGGATCTACTTGATCTTGGTTTTCCTTTTGGTATCAGATGTCGGGGGACCTCACCTTTATCCTGCAGGTGTGCCATAGTTCAGACAAGTCCATACCATCGTTCCTTTTGTATGATGTAGTTGTATTCCTGACCTATGTAAGCACAGTGTCGGGGGAGGGGAGCCCCTTCTGGGAAAAGCCTTGGACGAGAACATGGCTGGTCACAGTGCAGCAGAGTGGCATCATCGGTCGGCCGCTCCTGCCCAGGTTGTGCCCATTATCTGGGTCCGAGTGGGTCTGCCGAAGAGCGAAAGGCCTCCAAATGTCAAAACCTAAAACAGATACAGAAAAACGATGTCAAAATTAGAATATATAAGATCCCTAAAGGCCCGCACATAATGTAGGATTTTGCAGTCTCAGCTACTGGCGCTGGCACATACGCAGATCAAATACACCTCTGCAGTTGACGTAGCCTACATTGGTTGACGTAGCCTACATTGGTTGACGTAGCCTACATTGGTTGACATAGCCTCGCAAGCCAATCGCAGAATGTGACGACAGAACGGAAGCAAAATGTACCATCTGGCCAGGTTGATAACAAGATTGTAATTTGGTAACATCGCACAGTGTGACGTAATAATCGTAAAAGACAATCTGATGTACAGCGTGGGAAGGCCTTTAGCTGGCATTCTTAGTATATCAGATGAATAAACTCACGGAAAGTCTAGCCTTCACATCATAGTCCAAATAGGGGTCAAACCAGAATAATACACTCACTGATGATGTCACTAGGATAAATAACGATGTCACTAGGATAAATAACATTGTCAAGAATTCAAATGTGTGCTTTTGTGTGAGTGACAGATGTTTAAAGTTAATTTTAAAAGTCCTATATACTGCATTACAACACACAGCCTAGTTTTTCATTTCTCTCGACAGGCCTGAGATCAGTAAATGATCTGAAAAGCAGCACTGGGCGTACTGTATCAAAACTGCTGACACAAGGTAAGATTCTACCAACAGGATCTCCTTCCTCGAGTCTACATCCTTATTAGGAGCGAGGGCTTTCTCCTCCTCACCAGCTTTCACGTCACAGACTACATCACTTACCAGACAGGTCTTCCTCCTGAACAGCTCAAAAACAAAAGAGGCTGAGAATCACAATACCGACTAGGCTTCTCTGTGTTGGGGTAAACAGCAACAACAAAGGTTTAGGGTTGCTATAAGCAGATAAATCCTAGTGCAGATAAAAGAGACTGATTCAGCGTAACGGGCAGTGGTGGACGGGAGGACACCTAAAATAAAATGTTGGGTATTACTCCTCAGACAACAGCCCTAATGCATCAGTGAAGAATGAAAATAGCCTACTCTCTGGCAGACCCCCCCAAAAAAAAGGCATGGAACACAAACTAATCAATGCTGGTTCCAGTCTCTGACAAGGCAACAAGGTCACGGTGTAGTATCTTCACTGCTACACCTGCAGATGTTGGTGCCTAGGTCTTATCAAATAGGCCTGAACACTAAACCCACAACATCCTGATCTGGTTAACATCACAGAATGGAAATCAGATTGGAGAGTTCCCACTGACATATATCTTCATAAAAGACGAAGTGTGATGGAGTACGTGTTTACCATGGCAACAGAAAAGGTTCATTTGTTGATGAGCCTGAAAAACTCCTAGCCCTGACGAAGACTGCACCAGTCATTGGACTAGTCTGCAGAAGTGTCACGTTCACTAACATGTCCTGGCAGGGCACTCAAACAGATCCCGATGCCAAATAAAAGCTATCTTTCCCTGGGTTCGGTGCCAAGAAAAACAGGAATTCCCCCCTGCTGACTCCATCTGACACACACACAGTATGTACAGATAACTGAAAGCCTTATGGTGATTTGGAGACTCAAGCATCCAGCAGGATGAGTGTGCATTTCTCTCCCCTAATGGAGCACCTTGCAATATGGCCTCGTGCACCTGCTCTCCTGCTGGAAGGTTGGGAGATGGAGACAAAGCGTACTGTGCACTTTGTGTAACATAGCCCATTACACACACCGGTAACACTCACTGCATCAGACCACACAGGTCTGCTCCTATTTTCCACACTGTAGCAGCCATCAGGGGCTAGCCTGGCTGCCATCAGGGGTTAGTCTGGCTGCCATCGGGTTAGTCTGGCTGCCATCAGGGGCTAGCCTGGCTGCCATCAGGGGTTAGTCTGGCTGCCATCAGGGGATAGCCTGGCTGCCATCAGGGGTTAGTCTGGCTGCCATCAGGGGCTAGCCTGGCTGCCATCAGGGGCTAGGCTGGCTGCCATCAGGGGCTAGCCTGGCTGCCATCAGGGGCTAGGCTGGCTGCCATCAGGGGTTAGTCTGGCTGCCATCAGGGGTTAGTCTGGCTGCCATCAGGGGCTAGCCTGGCTGCCATCAGGGGCTAGCCTGGCTGCCATCAGGGGTTAGTCTGGCTGCCATCAGGGGCTAGCCTGGCTGCCATCAGGGGCTAGCCTGGCTGCCATCAGGGGTTAGTCTGGCTGCCATCAGGGGTTAGTCTGGCTGCCATCAGGGGTTAATCTGGCTGCCATCGGGTTAGTCTGGCTGCCATCAGGGGTTAGTCTGGCTGCCATCAGGGGCTAGTCTTGTCAACACAGTACGTGTCATTACAGCAGCAGTAGTCATCAGCACAGCACAGCTGACTGACAAGCTCCAGGGAGCCTGTGTCACATGATTTAATCTCTGCCTTGGGACTCTTGACCCCCCCAGATGTCTGGCGGTGGGCCTGAGGTGCCACGGGGACACTTAAGGGGTCTACAGACAAACAGGCTCGAGGGAGCGTAGTGTTGCAAGGTCTTGTTTCATCATAAAAGAGGCATTCGACAGTTTTCAACCTTGAAGTTGAGACCTGACATATCATTCCTCGCGAAGACTGAGGGGCAGTACGGAGTGAGTTTTACAACGGAAGTCCCGCCCCTGTGTCTACATCACATCTTTTCCCGTATCCCTTCGGGTATAAACACAGACAAGATGGGTGTTCTGCTACTTCGTTTCTACGAAGCTTCCTTTCTTGTGCTTTTTATTTAGAGATTGTCTATGTCCAGTTTGGAGGAGCGTCTGTGCGAGCTGCTGAGATAATACAAGAACCTTTACTACCCTTCAATGCGGTTGTATTCAGACAAGCAAGCAAAAGACAATAGCTGGAGGGAGATACCACAAAATTTGAACACGAATATATATAAAGAAACATGGAGTAAGACTGGTATGTTGGCAATCTATAAAGGGTGAAGGAGACGAGAACTGGAGCTGCCCCTGGTGTGAGTCCCACCAATTGTCTGACAACTGGATTGGCTTTGTGGTGACGTGAAACATCAGACAGACACCAATATGCCAGATACGGTACGTCCTCGTCATGCAGCCGACTCCTTTGGTACACTGTGTGTGCTTGTGATCTTATGTTTAGCAGACCTAGTTAGAGCATGTGAAATCAGCTGTTTTGAATGGGAGAAATTGTGAGTGCCTGTGTTATAATAATGATGAGCAGGGCTATTTCAAACATCTGAAAACAGTGTTTTGTGTCTGCCTTAATTAGATTGAGTTATTCATGAAATCAGTTCTTTAGGGTAAACATGTTTAACTCAAAAGGAACCCATGGAGATGGTGTAAGATTGCTTTCATTGTATTCCCCCTTTGCTTGTACAGTCCAGAGATGGAGCCCTGAGGGGCCCATCTACAAGTGGTTCATCGCATAGAACACACCAGACTAGCCTGACATGTAGCTAGCATTTGTAAACAGGCATATAACACGGGATCCGGAAGTTCAAACATTGTCGCTAGCTAGAATCAAAGAGCGCCATGGCTCCTCTTGCTTGGTAAGCTACTCTGGCTCCCCCTAGTGGATATACACTACACAAGGCTCCTCTTGCTTGGTAAGCTACTCTGGCTCCCCCTAGTGGATATACACTACACAAGGCTCCTCTTGCTTGGTAAGCTACTCTGGCTCCCCCTAGTGGATATACACTACACAAGGCTCCTCTTGCTTGGTAAGCTACTCTGGCTCCCCCTAGTGGATATTAGGGATGCACCGGTACAGTGGTCCCAGGGTTTGGTATGCATCACAGTTTGTGGGCCACAGTAACGGTATGGTTTCGGTATCTTTAAATTTAAGAAAAAAATAAAAACACATTGTCCTTTAAACAATGAACTCTTTATTTTGCCTAAAGACAAATCAAACCTTACATTCAAAAAATGGCAGCATGACTGACTAAGCTTGGTTTCTGTCTCTACTGTATGAAATCAAGGGGAGAAAAACATTCAAATTAAAAGTGCTTCTTAGCTTTGACAACCTGTAGGTGCTTTGCCTTCTCTACTTTAAATAAACAGGGTACATACTTGTATAGGCAATATTAAATGTCAAAAGAACAAAGTGCAACATCAAGTTGGTACCCCATATGAGATATATATTCCTTCATGTTGAGGTTCTTCTGTAAAAAGATAAGCATGTCAACAGATAAGCATGTCAACATTCTCTGAAGCAAGACGAGAACGGCTTGCACTGACTATGTCACCTGCGGTGGAGAAAACTCTCTCACTTGCAACAGAGATTCCGGGACACGGAGGCTTTGCAACATGGGGGAACTTTGACTGGTTTGTTTTCCACCACACAAAAGGATCAGCATCCACATGAAGGCATTCTGCTGCCTTGTATGAGGGGACCTCCTCCTCAATAATTGTAGAAAAGGGCTTGGTCTGCTCCTCTGAAAAGCTCCCCAAATAACTGACACGGGAGTCTTCTTGTGTGCAGGGGAAAATGAGGATGGATTTTCTTCCTCTGGATGGCCCTGCTTTCACTGCTTGAAACTGAAAGAAAAATGGAAAACATATTATTATTAAGTGTAAGTGACACACATCTCATCACATTTTAAACGCACATGATAAAAACAAAAAACAATATGAAAAATAATTTAAAAATAGATCAAATACCTGATGTTCATGCACCACAATTTCTTTGATGAGATCCTTGTGGACTCTGTCACAGCAGGCTGGCAGGGATTTAAACCTTGGATCAAGGGCTGTAGCTCTGTGAAGGTAGTCTAGAAGATCTGGGTCTGTGTATCTTCTCTCCAAGTCCTGAGTGATGGCTGCCTTGGCCTCCCTGATGGTTGCACTGTCCTCAGGACCTGGTGCCATGGAGTTGAGAATCATTGTCTTTAGAGGGGGAATCATTGATGAGGTGGGACTTGTTTCACTGCTCATGAGACTCGTCATTGTTTTCAGGGGGGTTGAGTAGCTGAATGAGTTCTTCTGCCAGCTTCAGTTCACTGTCAGTCAGCATGGCTATGTCTTTGACCGACTTCTTCACAGTCTTGTCCAATACAGCAGAGTATATGGCCGGTTGCTGTTCCACATAACATTCCAGCATGTCATGTACGGTATTCCAACAGGTTGTGACATCATGGATTCATTTGTGCTTTGATATACAGTTGAAGTCAGAAGTTTACATACACCTTTGCCAAATACATTTAAACTCAGTTTTTCACAATTCCTGACATTTAATCCTAGTAAAAAGTCCCTGTCTTAGGTCAGTTAGGATCACCACTTTATTTTAAGACTGTGAAATGTCAGAATAATAGCAGAGAGAATTATTTATTTCAGCTTTATTTCTTTCATCACATTCCCAGTGGGTCAGAAGTTTACATACACTCAATTAGTATTTGGTAGCATTGCCTTTAAATTGTTTCACTTGGGTCAAACGATTCGGGTAGCCTTCCACAACCTTCCCACAATAAGTTGGGTGCATTTTGGCCCATTCCTCCTGACAGAGCTTGTGTAACTGTCAGGTTTGAAGGCCTCCTTGCTCGCACATGCTTTTTCAGTTCTGCCCACATTTTCTATAGGATTGAGGTCAGGGCTTTGTGATGGCCACTCCAATACCTTGACTTTGTTGTCGTTAAGCCATTTTGCCACAACGTTGGAAGTATGCTTGGGGTCATTGTCAATTTGGAAGAACCATTTGCGACCAAGCTTTAACTTCCTGACTGACGTCTTGAGATGTTGCTTCAATATATCCACATAATTTTACTTCCTCATGATGCCATCTATTTTGTGAAGTGCACCAGTCCCTACTGCAGCAAAGCAGCCCCACAACATGATGCTGTCACCCCCGTGCTTCACGGTTGGGATGGTGTTCTTCGGCTTGCAAGCCTCCCCCTTTTTCCTCCAAACATAACGATGGTCATTATGGCCAAACCTTTCTATTTTTGTTTCATCAGACAAGAGGACATTTCTCCAAAAAGTACGATCTCTGTCCCCATGTGCAGTTGCAAACCGTAGTCTGACTTTTTTATGGCGGTTTTGTGGCTTCGTCTTTGCTGAGTGGCCTTTCAGGTTATGTCGATATAGGACTCGTTTTTACTGTGGATATAGATACTTTTGTACCTGTTTCCTCCAGCATATTCACAAGGTCCTCTGCTGTTGTTCTGGGATTGATTTGCACTTTTCGCACCAAAGTACGTTCATCTCTAGGAGACAGAACGCGTCTCCTCCTGAGCGGTATGATGGCTGCGTGGTCCCATGGTGTTTATACTTGCGTACTATTGTTTGTACAGATGAACGTGGTACCTTCAGACATTTGGAAATTGTTCCTAAGGATGAACCAGACTTGTGGAGGTCCACAATTATTTTTCTGAGGTCTTGGCTGATTTCTTTTGATTTTCCCATGATGTCAAGCAAAGAGGCACTGAGTTTGAAGGTAGGCCTTGAAATACATCCACAGGCACACCTCCACTTGACTCAAATGATGTCAATTAGCCTATCAGAAGCTTTTAAAGCCATGACATCATTTTCTGGAATTTTCCAAGCTGTTTAAAGGCACAGTCAACTTAGTGTATGTAAACGTCTGACCCACTGGAATTGTGATACAGTGAAATAAGTGAAATAATCTGTCTGTAAACAATTGCTGAAAAAATTACTTGTGTCATGCACAAAGTAGATGTCCTAACTGACTTGCCAAAACTATAGTTTGTTAACAAGAAATTTGTGGAGTGGTTGAAAAACGAGTTTTAATGACTCCAACCTAAGTTTATGTAAATTTCCAACTTCAACTGTATCTAGCATCTCTTGCTTGACCTTCAAAACTTGGTGAGCGGTGGTGCTTTTGTGAAAAAAAGTCACCACTTTTCTGAGCTTCCCCAGGATGCGGGACACTGCCTTGAGAGAGACGGCTCTCTTGCCTGCGAGGTTCAGGATGTGTGTAAAACATCCAATGTGGGGCCCAAACCCATCAGCTTCACGGACGGCGTTCAATGTTTTGTGCGTTATCTGTAGTGGCTGGGATTGTGATATTTGGCCTCTCTAGCTTCCACTCAGTCACAGCATTCATTCATTCTAGGGATAAGTGTGCTCTTGTATGACTCATACAGGGGAAGAGATTGCAACACGTAGTGAACCATCACAGTGAGGTAGCTTCCAGTACATAGTGAACCATCACAGTGAGGTAGCTTCCAGTACATAGTGAACCATCACAGTGAGGTAGCTTCCAGTACATAGTGAACCATCACAGTGAGGTAGCTTTGAGTTGCTCTGGAGGTCCAACTATCCTTGGGAGAGAGCTAGGTAGGGTGTCTGTGTCAATTCATTTTCAATTTCTCTCTGTGATGTTTCATAGAGTTTGGGAATTACTTTGCTGCTGAAATGCGTGCGCGAGGGGACATTGTAACGCGGTTCAATTTGTTTCATCAGGTGACGAAATCCTGAGTCAGTAACCAGCGAATAGGGCTGAAAATATTTAGCTATGAACACTCCCACTGCTTTCGTTATTTCTTTGTTTTTCTGAATTTGTCGCAAATTGTTGTTTGAAGGCAGCAGCGAGAGATTGTTGTGTTTTGGCTAACGAGTCGACTCTCCTTGCTCCAGCTCCACCTACAAGGGTGATGGCGACGTAAATGACATGTTAGAAGTGTTTCCACTCGAGTAGCCGACACTGGCAAAGAAATGTGTGCAAACTGTACTTTGTTTACGGTCTTCTTACCCTCATCATCGTATTGAACGCTGAATCCAAAATGTTTCCACACAGCGGATTTGAAAGACTGCGGTGCCTCTTCAAATTTGCTTCACTCTGTCTCGCTAGCACTCGCCATTGTCACATTGGAGCAGAGAGAATATTTGTTTTTAGTTTCCCCCCTCTTCATGGGGCCCCTTTAGGGAGGTTTCCTACTGAGATCGTCCATTGGTTGTGTAAGGGGGAGTGGGTTGCGGTCACTGCGTTTGCCACATTTGGAGACATTGCTGTGGAGTAATGTTTCAGCCCTCAGGAGCCCCCTAACGGCCTGGGGACCCAAGCAGCTGCCTGCCTTACCTGTTCACAAGCTGTGCGTCTGGTTCTGTAGATCTAAATGTACAATGTGCGTGTAGTCTGCAGCGCAATAAGCAAGTTTTGGGAAAAATTGGAAAATGACAGGCATATCGTAATTTCGCGGTTCATGTGTGTGTATTGAACAGTAGGGGGCGTACGGAACGGTTCGACAACATACTGTGTACCGTTGCATCCCTAGTGGATATACACTACACAAGGCTCCTCTTCCTTGGAAAGCTACTCTGGCTCCCCCTAGTGGATATACACTACACAAGGCTCTTCTTGTTTGGTAAACTACTCTGGCTCCCCCTAGTGGATATACACTACACAAGGCTCTTCTTGTTTGGTAAACTACTCTGGCTCCCCCTAGTGGATATACACTACACAAGGCTCTTCTTGTTTGGTAAACTACTCTGGCTCCCCCAAGTGGATATACACTACACAAGGCTCTTCTTGTTTGGAAAGCTACTCTGGCTCCCCCTAGTGGATATACACTACACAAGGCTCTTCTTGTTTGGTAAACTACTCTGGCTCCCCCTAGTGGATATACACTACACAAGGCTCTTCTTGTTTGGTAAGCTACTCTGGCTCCCCCTAGTGGATATACACTACACAAGGCTCTTCTTGTTTGGAAAGCTACTCTGGCTCCCCCTAGTGGATATACACTACACAAGGCTCTTCTTGTTTGGTAAGCTACTCTGGCTCCCCCTAGTGGATATACACTACACAAGGCTCTTCTTGTTTGGTAAGCTACTCTGGCTCCCCCTAGTGGATATACACTACACAAGGCTCTTCTTGTTTGGTAAACTACTCTGGCTCCCCCTAGTGGATATACACTACACAAGGCTCTTCTTGTTTGGTAAGCTACTCTGGCTCCCAAGCCCCGAGTGGATATACACTACACAAGGTGGACTTCTTCTCTGGGTGGAACACAGCAAAAAGAGCCCCCCCCCCCCCCCCCACACAAAAAAAACGACTCCACCCACATGCACGTAGATCAACGGTGTTAAGAGGGCCTATCAGGAGGCTCAGATGAATCACTGTGAGGCTTCAGGCCTGTGATGCAGATCTCCAGAGTAAATGGGAGACAGATGCTGCAGCCTCTCGGGGCCAAACCAACCTCTAATCTGGGGCTGTGAACACACAGATTGAGTGTTGACGTTAGCCCTGGGGTGAAACACACACACACACACACCGAGTCTCATCTACAACGGCAGGATTTGGCTAATCCTCAGAGTACAGTCTTTACCCTCTACTACCGAGTTCAATTTAACCTGTAGGGTATGGATGTGGAACACACAAACGCACACAGACAGTATCGATCAAGCCAGACAGTTTATGAGAGAATCAATGATAATCTAATCATCGGGATAGGCTCGTGTTGCGAGGCAGTTTCATGTTAAGCTCCTAATAGATGACAGTGCTGCGGTGGTGTCCGCTTGCACTCTGGGAGAAAGAGCAGTGCAAGGAGGAAGACACAGAGGCAGCCCACAACACATTGCATTACAATGCATGCATTAAGATGTGGTGCCCTTGCCTTCACCTTCAAGCGGCTACATCAACAGGAATATGTCAAGTTGCCGGCCGATAATGTGTGAGCTTGAGCTAGCTCTATTTCGGGGCCAGAATTCTGCAACATTTTCAAATCAGGAGGCCAGGGCGGGAGGAGGGAGAGGCAGAGTCTGTTTGATGACCCAGATAAAGGATATTTTCACTCAACTGCTGAGCAGCCAGTCGATGGGTTAGTAAGCACATCGGTGCTCAGAGCTGGGGAACGGCACAGTCTATGCATTGGCGATTTCCCAAATTAATTTCATTTCGGCCGTATAAAAAACGCTGCTATGAACTCGTGAGCTATGTTGGCTAACTTTGTCAAGTGATATAATGTGTTTCAGGGGACAGTGACAAGGCAACGCGATGATGTTAGTATGATAAAAGGGTGTGAAAAGTCATCAAGCCTAGAATTATGAAAAGGGTGAATCTAGGCCTAGTGAGCCTGGAAGGCTTTAGGCTTATATCTTTATGGTGAAAACCAGACAGGTCTAGACTAGCAGGACAAGCGTCACTGGCTAACCCTCCAAACAAAGTTTAAAGGGATACTGCAAGATTCTGGCAATTAAAACGTTTTTCTACATAACCAAAACATACGCTACCATACCTGTTCAATTCCAGTCATTGCGCAAACGCTATTTAGCATTGGCTCGCGAAACATCAAACTTCCAGAAAAATGGTATCCACATGGAACCGTATCCAAAAAGCATCTCAAAAAGGTCATAGGAAGCCTGTTAAAACCTGTTTTAAGACAAAAACCTCTGAGGCAAGAGTAAAATCAACTCATAAAAGTTTCTCAGCTGGTAACCACGACAGTTTGAGGTACCCCAAAGGAAATACACCCATAGACTTTTTCCAGATTTTGTTCTGTTACAAAGTGGCATTAAAATGTATTTCTTAGGGCCACACAAGTGGCGCAGAGGTCTAAGGCACTGCATCGCAGTGCTTGAGGCGTGACTCAAGACCCGGGTTTGATCCCGGGCTGTGTCACAGCCCGGCCGTGACCGGGACACCCATGAGGCGGTGCACAATTGGCCCAGCATCATCCGGGTTAAGGGAGGGTTTGGCCTGCTGGGATTTCCTTATCTCAACGCACTCTAGCAACTCCTTGTGGCAGGACGGGCACCTGTAAGCTGATTTCGGTCGCCAGCTGGACGCGTTTCCTCCGACACATTGGTGCGGCTGGCTTCCGGGTTAAGCAAGCAGTGTGTAAAGAAGCAGCACAGCTTGGCAGGGTCGTGTTTCGGAGGAAGCATGGCTCTCAACCTTCACCTCTCCCGAATCATAGGGGAGTTGCAGCGACAAGACAAACTACCAATTGGATATCACAAAATTGGGGAGAAAAGGGGGTAAAAGTACACACAAAAAACATTTCTTGTCAACGATCTACACAAAAGTCTGTCAGAGCGGAAGAAAAATTATAACATTTGTTAAAAAAAAGAAGAAAAACCCTAATCTTGATTAGATAAGTATTCAACCCATTGAGTCAATACATGTTAATATCCCCTTTGGCAGCGATTACAGCTGTGAGTCTTTCTGGGTAACTGTCTAAGAGCTTTCCACACCTGGATGTGAAACATTTGCTGATTATTCTAGTTCAAAATTCTTCAAGCTCGGTCAAATTGGTTGTTGATCTTGGCGAGACAACCATTTTCAGATTTTCAAACAGATTTAAGTCGAAACTAACTGTAAACCACTTTAGTATAGATTTGGACTTATGTTTTAGGTTATTGTCCTACTAAAAGTTGAATACATCTCCCAGTGTCTGGTGGAAAGCAGACTGAACCAGGTTTTCCTCTAGGAGTATGCCTGCGCTTAGCGCCTGTCAGGTCCTTAATGATTATAAGCATACCCATAACATGATGCAGACACCACTACGCTTGAAAGTATGGAGAGTAGTACTCAGTAATGTGTTTTATTGGATATGCCACAAACATAACACTTTGTATTCAGGACAAAAAGTGGATTGCTTTGCCACATTTTTTTGCAGTATTACTTTAGTGCCTTGCTGCAAACAGGGTGCATGTTTTGGAATATTTTTTTATTCTGAACAAGCTTCCTTTTCACTGTCAATTAGGGTCATATTGTGGAGTAACTACAATGTTGTTGATCCATCCTCAGTTTTTTCCTATCACTGCCATTAAACGAACTGTTTTAAAGTCCTATTGGCCTCATGGTGAAATGCCTGAGTGGTATCCTTCCTCATCGGCAACCGAGTCAGGAAGAAAGCATTTGTAGTGACTGGGTGATACACCATCCAACGTGTAATTAATGCTCAAGAGACATTCAATATCTTTTTTTGAATCATCTACCAATAGATGCCCTTCTTTACGAGGCATTGGAAAACCTCCCTGGTCTTTGTGGTTGAATCAGTGTTTGAAATATAATTGTATATGTTGGGTACAGACATGAGGTAGTCATTCAAAACTCATGTAAAACACTATTATTGCACACAGAGTCCATGCAACTTCTTATGTGACTTGTTAAGCACATTTGTACTCTTGAACTGTTTAGGCTTGCCATAACAAAGGGGTTGAATACGTATTGACTCAAGACATTTCAGCTTTTCAGTATTATTTAATTGGTAAAAAAAGATATATATCTACATTGACATTATGGGTTATTGTGTGTAGGCCAGTGACAAAAAACTCTCAATTCAATAAATGTTTTATTCAAGCTGTAGCACAACAAAACGTGGATAAATTCAAGGGGTGTGAATACTTTCTGAAGGCACTGAAGTGATGACGTTCATTGACCAAGTCATAGATTTATGGGGAATAACCAATGGTGATGAGGCATCGCCAGCTGTGAACTCAATAGCACGTGTCAGGCAACACGTGAATGTAACTGTACATCAAATCTCACAATGGTAAAACATTTTGATATCATTTTTGCCTGACAATCACTTTGCCCACTCTTACCTCTTTCTTAATATGTAGGCATGCATTACCTAAACAATACTGCACTGAATCATACAGTATTTGGTATTGTATTAGGATCCCCATTAGGTGTTGCAAAAGCAGCAGCTACTTTTCCTGGGGTCCACACAAAACATGACATAATACAGAACATTAATAGACAAGAACAACCCAAGGACAAAACTACATATATATTTTTTTCAAGACACACGTAGCCCACATGTCAATACAGACACACAAACTATCTAGGTCAAATAAGGGAGAGGCCTTGTGCCGTGAGGTGTTGCTTTACCTGTTTTTTGAAACCAGGTTTGCTGTTTATTTGCGCAATATGAGATGGAAGGAAGTTCCATGCAATAAGGGCTCTATATAATACTGTACGCTTTCTTGAATTTGTTCTGGATTTGGGGACTGTGAAAATACCTCTGGTGGCATGTCTGGTGGGATAAGCATGTGTGTCAGAGCTGTGTGTAAGTTGACTATGCAAACAGGTTTCTTATAAAAATAAGTGATGCAGTCAGTCTCTCCTCAACTCTTAGCCAAGAGAGACTGGTATGCATAGCATTTATATCAGCCCTCTGATTACAATGAAGAGCAAGACGTGCTGCTCTGTTCTGGGCCAGCTGCAGCTTAATTAGGTCTTTCCTTGCAGCACTGGACCACACGACAGGACAATAATAAAGATAAGACAAAACTACAGCCGAAGAACTTGCTTTCTGGAGTGTGGTGTCAAAAAAGCAGAGCATCTCTTTATTACGGACAGACCTCTCCCCATCTTTACAACCATTAATTCTATACGTTTGACCATGACAGTTTACAATCTAAGGTAATGCCAAGTAATTTAGTCTCCTCAACTTGTTCAACAGCCACACCATTCATTACCAGATTCAGCTGAGGTCTAGAACTTAAAGGATTTGTACCAAATACAATGTTCTTAGTTTTAGAGATGTTCAGGACCAGTTAATTACTGGCCACCCATTCCAAAACATACTGCAACTCTTTGTTAAGGGTTTCAGTGACTTCATTAGCTGTGTTTGCTGATGCATATATGGTTGAATCAACAGCATACATGGACACACATGCTTAGTTTAATGCCAGTGGCAGGTCATTGGTAAAAATAGAAAAGAGTAGAAGGCCTAGAGAGCTGCCCTGCGGTACACCACACTTTACATGTTTGACATTAGAGAAGCTTCCATTAAAGAAAACCCTTTGAGTTCTATTAGATAGCTTCGAATCCAAGATATGGCAGAGGTTGAAAAGCCATAACACATAAGTCAACAACAGGTTATGGTCAATAATATCAAAAGGCTGCACTGAAATCTAACAGTACAGCTCCCACAATCTTCTTATTATAGTAGTATGACGGTTGTTAAAAGTGGAATTTAGATATGACCATTATATCAACACACTCGTCACTCCCATTCAACTCTAAATCACGTTGGCACAGTAGGCATCAAGTCCCTTTCCGATAATGTTGCATAAAACATTTGAAAGGTCTATCTTTTTACAGAAGACAATCAACGTTAACATAGGCCCTGGATGCTTTAATTGACCAACTTATGGGCATTTTTTTTTTTTACGTGATATTGCACTAGGAAAGGGATAACTTTACATATAATGTAGGTTAATGAAATAATAAAAATAAAAATGTGATGACTTTTTAGCCTAGTGGTTCTGAACAGGCTAAACACATTCTTCGCACGCTTTGAGGATAACACAGTGCCACCGACGTGGCCAGCTACCAAGGACTGTGGGCTCTCCTTCTCCGTGGCCAACGTGAGTAAAACATTTAAGCATGTTAACCCTCGCAAGGCTGCCGGCCCAGACGGCATCCCTAGCCGCGTCCTCAGAGCACGCGCAGACCAGCTGGCTGGTGTATTTACAGGCATATTCAATCTCTCCCTATCCCATTCTGCTGCCCCCACATGCTTCAAGATGGCCACCATTGTTCCTGTACCCAAGAAGGCAAAGGTAACTGAACTTAATGACTATCGCCCCGTAGCACTCACCTCTGTCATCATGAAGTGCTTTGAGAAGCTAGTTAAGGATCATATCACCTCTACCTTACCTGACACCCTAGACCCACTTCAATTTGCTTACCGCCGCAATAAATCCACAGCCGATGCAATCGCCATCTCCCATCTGGACAAGAGGAATACCTATGTAAGAATGCTGTTCATTGACTATAGCTCAGCATTCAACACCATAGTACCATTCAAGCTCATCATTAAGCTCGAGGCCCTGGGTCTGAACCCCACCCTGTGCAACTGGGTCCTGGACTTCCTGACAGGAATCCACCAGGTGGTGAAGGTAGGAAACGTCACCTCCACTCCACTGATCCGCACCACACAAGGGTGCGTGCTCAGCCCCCTCCTGTACTCCCTGTTCACCCAGGACTGCATGGCCAAGCACGCCTCCAACTCAATCATCAAGTTTGCAGACGACACAACAGTAGTGGGCTTGATGACCAACGATGACGAGACAGCCTACAGGGAGGTGGTGAGAGCTCTGGGAGTGTGGTGCCTTGAAAACAACCTCTCACTCAAAGTCCACAAAACAAAGGAGATGATTGTGGACTTCAGGATACAGCAGAGGGTGCACCACCCCTATCTACATCGACGGGACCGCAGTGGATAAGGTGGACAGCACCCGATGTCATAGGAAGGCCAAAAAGATCATCAAGGACATGAGCCATTACCTGTTCACCCCGCTATCATCCAGAACGCCAGATCAGTACAGGTGCATCAAAGCTGAGACCAAGACTGAAAAACAGCTTCTATCTCAAGGCCATCAGACTGTTAAACAGCCATCACTAGCACATTAGAGGCTGCTGCCTATAGGCATAGACTAGGAATCACTGGCCATTTAAGGAATGGAACAATATTCACTTTAATAATGTTTACATATCTTGCATTACTCATCTCATATGTATATCCTGTTTTCTATACTATTCTACTGTATCTTAGTCCGATGCTCGTCCATATGTATATAGGTCGTCACTGTAAATAAGAATTTGTTCTTAACAGACTTTCCTAGTTAAATAAAGGTTAAATAAAAAGAAATCCAACTGTCTTAATTCATTCCTACTTAGATGTGTGTGTATTGGGTATATGTTGTGTAATTTGTTTGATATTACTCCACTGTCGGAGCTAGAAGAACAAGCATTGCGCTACACCCGCAATAACATCTGCTAATCACGTGTATGTGACCAATAAAATTGGATTTCATTTATAAGTACTTAGGCATATTATGTGAATTAGACCTCATGTGAAATCATTGAGAAAAGAGTTACTGATGGATGTAGGCCAGTCTAGATTATTTATGGGCTGATCATATAGAAATAGCAACGCATTCTTTCGATAACTACAAAGCAATTGTCCGTCTATGGTGCAGAAACCACTGACTCTTCTCTTATCAAGACACCTGCTGGTAACAGTTACATGGTTAGGACAACTCATGAGGTCTCCTAAATATCTGTCGACTGGGTGGAACTAAAGTCTTCATGCATAGCTTGTATTTCTACCTATAAGAGTAGGAGTAAAATGACTAATCTCATCACTTATGACCAATTTTCTACTCAGAGACGGTTTGAGGATTTGGCCCCAGCTCATCTGACTCTGGGGAAGTAGAAAAATTGATTATTTACCAGAATATCGCAGTATCCCTTTAAGAATCACACAGAGTCAGACGAACAGGTGGTTGAGTGAGAGAGAGAGACTTAGCTCCTCGAAATGTACACTGTGGCTGGGTGAGTGAGAGAGGAATTTTAAAAGAGAAGGAACTAGGAAGCATGAGTTTTTACTCACCAATGTAAAAGCAGTGTGTTCAAAGACTTAGCAGTAGTCACGATCTGGTTACCTATAAGTACAAACAGTTATGTATTTGGATTACAACAAATGTATTAACTTATTTCAAATATCTTCTAAACTACCCACAATGCACTCTTAACATCATATGGAGGATCTACTCTGTGCTACCGAGTACGTATGTTTGCTCGGTAGCTAGCTCAAGCTGGCTAACATTAGCCACAAGCCATGCTACCATGTAATTACATTTACATTTACATTTAAGTCATTTAGCAGACGCTCTTATCCAGAGCGACTTACAAATTGGTGCATTCACCTTATGATATCCAGTGGAACAACCACTTTACAATAGTGCATCTAACTCATTTAAGGGGGAGGGGGGGGGTTAGGAGGATTACTGGAATTACATTCCAGACCAAGTGTTGGCGGTGGTGAGCTACAATCCACCAATCACAGGAAGTGTGATGTAAACAACGGGGGCATGTGGGGCCCTGCTCTTCACTGACTTTGTGGCTGAGTTCTGGTGGGAACCCTGTAGCACGGCAGGCTCTGGTGCCTTCTTCCTGTGGGCTCGAAACGAAATGAAATCATACTTGCTTGCTCTAATTTCGTAGTACCTCGTCAGTTATTTTTGTTTCATAAACTTTTCGGCATGCTCTCTGTGAAGTAGTCTACAGGAGTTTTGTAAAATGTCCCCCTTCGCTTAGTGCTATCATGCTGACAGACATCTGGAATGTATCTAGTCGGGATTTCGCTTACTCTCCATCGACAGGTGAAGCCCCCGCAAATTTTAATCATAGGATGGGATGTCCTTGTCCCATCGCGCTCTAGCGACTCCTGTGGCAGGACGGGCACATGCACGCCGACACAGTCTCCATTTGTACGGTATTTCCTCGGACACATTGGTGTGGCTGGCTTCCGGGTTAAGCAGACTGTGTCAAGAAGCAGTGCGGCTTGGTTGAGTCATGTTTCGGAGGACGCATGGCTCTCGACCTCCTGAGTCTGTACGGGAGTTGCAGCGAATGGACAAGACTAACTACCAATTGAATACTACGAAATTGTGGTGAAAACCTTTCAACTTGACTTGTAACAATACATTCATAGATATTTGCTCGTAAGTTGGCTGAAAATTGAAGTTTTGTTGGAGTTCACATTAGGATTGCTTGCCGGGCCCTCCATCTTACATCACCCCCCGGAAAAACGTTTTCCGACATGATTGATTTAAACATTCTTCGGAATTCTGATCGGTTTTAAGTAATAACTCGTAAAATAGAGAAGTGAGGTGTAACTTTGCATTGGGACATTTTGTGTGTATACTAATGCAAAATCCATGTTTTATTTCTGCTTCATACCCTCTAATGCTTTTCAGATAGTCCGTGGAATATTGCAGAATACCCTGCACAGTACACCACTTGTCCCTCTAGTCAACACGGCTAGTGCCTTGTTAAAAAGGATCCTAAACTGATAGCTAGCTAGCTGGAGTGGGCAAGTAAGCTGGTTCTACTGTTGGACATACAGTACGTGCTGATGGATCACCATGCAGGCTGTTTTGTACTATGATTGGTCAACAACGACGGCACCGCTTCAAAAATAGAGTAGAATCCTATTTTCTCCACCGAGTCTGAGCGGCTTCCACAGGCACAGCAGAGCACTCCACTTGGATAGAATTACACCCCCCGCCTAAGTTGAATTGAAAATGAATGGGCCACCCCATCCGCACTGTCTGTCAGCTCCTTCAGTGCCTCCAAATGTTTCAACAGTCTCTCTGCACACTGTGGCTGGGTGAGTGAGAGAGAGTGAGCCTTAAGGCACGTCTTGTGGAGAGAAGGAAGAAAGGCAGAGAGAACTGTTACATCCAGAGAGAGGGATATTAGATTTGAGTGGACTCAGACATTGGGACATTGCCTCAACTAGATTTGGGGATGGCAGGAAGAGAGGTTTAGTAGCTTGTCCGCAGTGTACAGTACGTAATACATGTACAGGGCGGCAGGTAGCCTAACGGTTACAGCATTGGGCCGCTGGTTTGAATACAAATAAACAAGGTGAAAATTTGGTCGATGTGTCCTTGAGCAGGGCACTTAACCCTAATTTGCTCTAGGGGCACCATACTAATACGGCTGACGCAGTAAAACAACACATTACACTGCACCTATCCGGTGTATGTGACAATAAATACACTACCGGTCAAAGGTTTTAGAACACCTGGTCATTCAAGGGTTTTTATTTTTACTATTTTATACATTGTAGAACAATAGTGAAGACATAAACTATGAAATAACACATGTGGAATCATGTAGTAACCAAAAAAGTGTTAAACAAATCAAAATATATTTGAGATTCTTCAAATAGCCACCCTTTGCCTGGATGACAACTTTGCACACTCTTGGCATTTTCTCAACCAGCTTCACGAGGCAGTCACCTGGAATGCATTTCAATTAACATGTGTCCCTTTTAAAAGTTAATTTGTGCAATTGATTTCCTTCTTAATGCATTTGAACCATTCAGTTGTGTTGTGACAAGGTAGGGGGGGATACAGAAGATAGCTCTATTTGGTAAAAGTCCGTATTATGGCAAGACCAGCTCAAATAAGCAGAGAAACAACAGTCCATCATTACTTTAAGACATGGAGGTCCGTCAATCAGGAACATTTCAAGAACTTTGAATGTTTTTTCAAGTTCAGTCGCAAAACCATCAAGCGCTATGATGAAACTGGCTCTCATGAGGACCGCCACAGAAAAAGAAGACCCATAGTTACCTCTGCTGCAGAAGATAAGTTCATTAGAGTTACCAGCCTCAGAAATTGCAGCTCAAATAAATCCTTCACAGAGTTCAAGTAACAGACACATCTCAACATCAACTCTTCAGAGGAGACTGTGAATCAGGCCCTCATGGTCAAATTTCTGCAAAGAAACCACTACTAAAGGACACCAATAAGAAGAAGAGACTTGCTTGGGCCAAGAAACACAAGCAATAAACATTAGACAGGTGGAAATGTGTCCTTTGGTCTGGAGTCCAAATTGGAGATTTTTGGTTCCAACCGCCATGTCTTTGCGAGACGTGGTGTGGGTGAACGGATCTATGCATGTGTATTTCCCACTTTAAAGCATGGAGGAGAAGGTGTTATGGTGTGGGGGTACTTTGATGGTGACACTGTCTGACTTTTTTTTTTTAATTCAAGGCACACTTAACCAGCATGGCTACCACAACATTCTGCAGTGATCCACCATCCCATCTGGTTTTGGCTTAGTGGGACTATCATATGTTTTTCAACAGGACAAATGACCCAACAGGCTGTGTAAGGGCTATTTGACCAAGAATGAGAGTGATTGAGTGATGCATCAGATGACCTGGCCTCCACAATCCCCCGACCTCAATCAAATTGAGATGGTTTGGGATGAGTCGGACCGCAGAGTTAAGGAAAAGCAGCTAACAAGTGCTCAGCATATGTGGGAACTCCTTCAAGACTGTTGGAAAAGCATTCCAGGTGAAGCTGGTTGAGAAAATGCCAAGAGTGCGCAAAGCTGTCAAGGCAGAGGGTGGCTATTTGAAGAATCTCAAATATAAAATCTACTTTGATTTATTTAACACTTTGTTGGTTAATACATGATTCCATATGTGTTATTTCATAGTTTTGATGTCTTCAATATTATTCTACAATATGGAAAATAGTAAAAATGAAGAAACCCCCTTTTTTTTTCTTTTTTTTTTTCTTCTTTTTTTTAACTTATTTCTGCAACACTATTGCAGAAAGGCTTAACAGAGTGAGGTCTGCCTACTAAGTTATTTAGAATGTGAATTTGACTGAGAGCAAGACAGACCGACCGTGAGAGATACACAGAGGGCAGACAGTAAAAATACACACTGTGAGGAGTGTGTATTCTTTGAGGGTACCAAAGAACGCACTCTAAACTATTCAGATGGTCACTCTTTGATCTCTCTATCATTCTTCAGTTCTTACATCAGTGTTGTAAAATAGCAGCTCTGCAAAGCACAACAACTCATTATATAAGGCTGCATTAGTACCCGGCTGACTTAATAGTACAGGGCAAAGCATGCTGACCGCTGGGGACAGGGGTCCTCGGTATACCTCGAGGAGCCATCGTTGAGCCGATATACGGCCGTCATAAACAGTGAACAGCACACGAGGGACTTAGTGATCCAGAATGCACAGATTTTCTGAGTTTCCTAAGGCATCAACTGGCACGGTGCTCTGCTGATGAACACATGACCCCAGCAGATGACACTGTCTGTGTCCCAAATGGCACCCTATCCTCTACATCGCACATCACCTTTAACCAGAGACCCAATGGGCCCTGGTCAAAAGTAGTGCACTATATTAGGCAGTAGGGTGCAATTGGGGAAGCAACCAATGTGTGAGTAGTGAGTACGTGTATTTTTGAGAAAAGCTCTACCTGGGCATGTCTGATTTCCTAATAGCATCCCTCCCTGTGTGTTTTCAGTAAACTACCAAGTGAATTCACTGGTATGTTGCAGCAACCTTGGAGAGTATTCTCTGAGAAGAAAAACGAGGAAGACAGCTGTGGATCAGGGCACAGGGCTGTACAGGGAGGGGTGTGGAGGAAGAGGAGAGGAGGAAGACAGCTGTGGAGCAGGGCACAGGGCTGTACAGGGAGGGGTGTGGAGGAAGAGGAGAGGAGGAAGACAGCTGTGGAGCAGGGCACAGGGCTGTACAGGGAGGGGTGTGGAGGAAGAGGAGAGGAGGAAGACAGCTGTGGAGCAGGGCACAGGGCTGTACAGGGAGGGGTGTGGAGGAAGAGGAGAGGAGGAAGACAGCTGTGGAGCAGGGCACAGGGCTGTACAGGGAGGGGTGTGGAGGAAGAGGAGAGGAGGAAGACAGCTGTGGAGCAGGGCACAGGGCTGTACAGGGAGGGGTGTGGAGGAAGAGGAGAGGAGGAAGACAGCTGTGGAGCAGGGCACAGGGCTGTACAGGGAGGGGTGTGGAGGAAGAGGAGAGGAGGAAGACAGCTGTGGATCAGGGCACAGAGCTGTGGGAGGGAGAGGAAGGCAGCTGTGGATCAGTGCACAGGGCTGTACAGGGCATTGGAGGGTGAGAATAGGAGAGCAGCAGCTGTTTCAGCCATGGCTCATGCCTCATATGCAGCCAGCTGGCTGGGAGCCACCTTGCGGGCCTCTCTCTTCCTGAGTTAGTGGAACCACAGTGACATGGCTAGATGGGATACATCTTATGTCAAAAGGTTGCATGTCAGAGAGAATTTGAGCATTTTATCTAACTCACCCTTTTCATTACCTTAACCTCATTCTCCTAACCTGCTACATTAATTCTCCTAAACTTCTGCGAAAAGTCTATTCTGATGGTAGCTGTATACTATCTACTCAAAAGCCACAGAGCAAGGCAGAGGGAGAAACACAGATAACCTTTCTCTTCTAGGACTCGTCATTAATAGCAGTCAGATATTTCAGCGCCAATAAATAACATTTAGCTGGTTTGTGATAAGACAGTCTCTGTGGTGGTGCATTGGAGCCTTGCATACAATAGTGATTAGAGTGCGCTCCTTGTGGTCCACCTCATACTGCACACAGTGTGTGTGTGTGTTTTACATATGGTGGGTACAGAGTGTTCCACTGACAGATGGGCCTGGGTGCCTCCAAGCCAGCTCTCTGAATATGACAGAGATAAGAGCAGTTTCAGTGTCCCACAGGGAAAGGTGGACAAGAAGCAGAAGCGCGTCAGTTAGCATGTTGAGAAAGACTATGGGAAATATTGAATAAGGTGCAACCTGCAGTGTTTTATCAAATGTATGCAAAAACATGGGTGGTACAACAATACTGAAAGAAAAATATAAAATATAAAAATATGCAACAATTTAAACGATTTTACTGAGTTATAGTTCACTTAAGGAAATCAGTAAATTTAAATAAATTCATTAGGCCCTAATCTATGGCTTTCACATAACTGGGCAGGGGCGCAGCCATGGGTGAGCCTGGGAGGGCATAGACCCACCCACTTGGGAGACAGGCCCACCTTCTGGGGAGCGAGGCCCAGCCAATCAAAATTAGTTTTTCACCACACCAGGGCTTTATTAGAGACGTAACCATTCCAGCCCAGGACCTCCACATCTGGCTTTTTCACCTGCGGGATCGTCTGAGACCAGCCGCCCGGACAGCTGATGAAACTGAGGAGTATTTCTAAGTAGTCTACGTTGCTGTGGCCGGTTGGACGTACTGCCAAATTCTCCAAAATAACGCTGGATGCGGCTTATGGTAGAGAAATTAATATTAAATTCTCTGGCAACAGCTCTGGTGGACATTCCTGCAGTCAGCATGCCAATTGCATGCTCCCTCAACTTTTGACATCTGTGGTATTGAGTTGATTGACAAAACTGTACATTGAAGAGTGGCCTTTTATTGTCCCCAGCACAAGGTGCATCTGTGTAATGAACAGTGGTGGAAAAAGTACCCAAATGTCATACTTGAGGAAAAGAATAGAAAGTCACCCAGTAAATAGTAAAAGTTGAAGTCAACCAGTAAAATACTACTTGAGTAAAAGTCTAAAATAATTTTGTTTTAAATATACTTAAGTATCAAAAGTACAAGTATGAATCAATTCAAATTGCCTATATTAAGCAAACCAGATGACACAATTTTCTTTTTTTAAATTTAGGATAGCCAGGGGCACACTCCAACACCTGACATAATTTACAAAACTAAGCATTTGTGTTTAGTGAGTCCTCCAGATCAGAGGCAGTAGATGGCCAGGGATGTTCTCTTGATAAGTGCCTGAATTTAACAATTTTCCTGTCCTGCTAGCCATTCAAAATGTAACGAGTACTTTTGGGTGTCAGGGAAAATGTATGGAGTAAGAAGTACATTATTTTCTTTAGGAATGTAGTGAAGTAAAAGTAGTCAAGAATATAAATAGTAAAGTTAAGTACAGATACCCCCAAAAACTACTTACGTAGTACTTTCAAATATTTTCACTTAAGTACTTTACAACACTGGTAATGAACATGCTATCTAATCAGTTTATTGATATGCTACACCTGTCAGGTGGATGGATTATGTTGGCAAAGGAGAAATGCTCAATAACAGGGATGTAAACACATTGGTGCACAAAATGAGAGAAATAAGCTTTTTGTGTGTAAGGAACATTTCTGGGATATTTTATTTCAGCTCATGAAACACAGGACCAACGCTTTACATGTTGCGCCCCCCCCCCCCAGTACAGTTTAATTCCATAAATGGCTACAGTGGTGGTGAGGCACCTAAAAACCCAAGCCTGAAAAAAATTATAAACAAAAGTAGTTAGTCCAGGGTTTCCCAAACTCGGTCCGAGACCCCAAGGGGTTTATGTTTTGGTTTTTGCCCAAGCACTACACTCTTGGGGGTCCCGATGAGGAAGAAGAGGTGGTGGTGTTTGGGAAACGTTGAGTTAGTCTGACAACCGTTTGAAAGACTGAGCCCAATGCCGAGTGGGGAACAAAACAAATAGGTCTTAGGCATGAAAACTAGTGTGAAAAGCTGTTGAATGAAAAGCAAAGAATCAATTGATGTTTTCTGCTGTAAACCTGCTGTCAGCACCTCTGCTCTACGGAGATACATCAGCACCCTCTCAGTCAGGAGTGACGCGTCCATAGAGACACACTTCAGGTTTCTTTTTGGCGACAGTGAGAGGGAGACAGGCAGGGTTCTCCGGTTTTTCAGTGTAGAACAGCTCTTATACACTTGTCTAATAAGCTCGAACAAACAAGTTAGAACTAGAGGTCGACCGATTAAAATCGGAATGGCCGATTAATTAGGGCCGATTTCAAGTTTTCATAACAGTCGGAAATCGGTAATTTTGGACGCCGATTCATTTTTTTTTTTTACACCTTTATTTAACTAGGCAAGTCAGTTAAGAACACATTCTTATTTTCAATGACGGCCTAGGAACGGTGGGTTAACTACCTTGTTCAGGGGCAGAACGACAGATTTTTACCTTGTCAGCTCGGGGATTCAAACTTGCAACCTTACGGTTAACTAGTCCAACGCTCTAACCACCTGCCTCACGAGGAGCGAATGCAGTAAGAAGCCACGGTAAGTTGCTAGCTAGCATTAAACGTAATCAATCATAATCACTAGTTATAACTACACATGGTTGATGATATTACTAGTTTATCTAGCGTGTCCTGCGTTGCATATAATCGATGCAATGAGCATTCGCAAAAAAGGACTGTCGTTGCTCTAACGTGTACCTAACCATAAACATCAATGCCTTTCTTAAAATCAATACACAGAAGTATATATTTTTAAACCTGCATATTTAGCTAAAAGAAATCCAGGTTAGCAGGCAATATTATGGTTCCTCTCTAGGTTTCTTCCTAGGTTTTGGCCTTTCTAGGGAGTTTTTCCTAGCCACCATGCTTCTGCACCTGCATTGCTTGCTGTTTGGGGTTTTCGGCTGGGTTTCTGTACAGCACTTCGAGATATTAGCTGATGTACGAAGGGCTATATAAAATAAACTTGATATTAACCAGGTGAAAGTGTCACTTCTCTTGCGTTCATTGCACGCAGAGTCAGGGTATATGCAACATTTTGGGCCGCCTGGCTCATTGCGAACTAATTTGCCATAACTTTACGTAATTATGACATAACATTGAAGGTTGTGCAATATTTAGACTGATGGATGCCACCCGTTAGATGAAATACGGAACGGTTCCGTATTTCACTGAAAGAATAAATGTTTTGTTTTCGAAATGATAGTTTCCGGATTCGACCATATTAATGACCTAAGGCTCGTATTTCTGTGTGTTATTATGTTATAATTAAGTCTATGATTTGATAGAGCAGTCTGACTGAGCGATGGTGGGCACCAGCAGGCTCGTAAGCATTCATTCAAACAGCAGCAAGCAGCTCTGTTTATGAATTCAAGCCTATCAACTCTTGAGATTAGGCTGGTGTAACCGATGTGAAATGGTTAGCTAGTTAGCGGAGTGCGCGCTAATAGCGTTTCAAACGTCACTCGCTCTGAGACTTGGAGTACTTGTTCCCCTTGCTCTGCATGGGTAACGCTGCTTCGAGGGTGGCTGTTGTCGATGTGTTCCTGGTTCGAGCCCAGGTAGGAGCGAGGAGAGGGACGGAAGCTATACTGTTACACTGGCAATACTAAAGTGCCTATAAGAACATCCAATAGTCAAAGGTATATGAAATACAAATGGTATAGAGAGAAAGTCCTATAATTCCTATAATAACTACAACCTAAAACTTCTTACCTGGGCATATTGAAGACTCATGTTAAAAGGAACCACCAGCTTTCATATGTTCTCATGTTCGGAGCAAGGAACTTAAACGTTAGCTTTCTTACATGGCACATATTGCACTTTTACTTTCTTCTCCAACACTTTGTTTTTGCATTATTTAAATCAAATTGAACATGTTTCATTATTTATTTGAGGCTAAATTGATTTTATTGATGTATTATATTAAGTTAAAATAAGTGTTCATTCAGTATTGTTGTAATTGTCACAAATACATAAAAATAAGAAAATTGGCCGATTAATCAGTATCGGCTTTTTTGGTCCTCCAATAATTGGTATCGGTGTTGAAAAATCATAATCGGTCGACCTCTAGTTAGAACACTATAGGCAATAAATGCATGGTCTGTATGATGCATTGCCAGGCTGAGCATCCATCTTAACAAGGGGATTCACAAACTAAAAAACAGTGACTGACCACAATCAAATTACAGACAAAGGCCTCATGGTCCTCGTTAAATGATGTGCCTGCCTAATAAGGCTATTTATTTATTTAGTCTCGACTCCTTGGCTGCTGTGTGAAACTTCCCACTCGCAGACAGACATGAAGACCCTTCCCCCCGTCACTCACAACAAAGACTAAAGATCCTTTCTTACTATCTGAAAAAAAGAAGCAGTTTCAACTTTTTGCATTTGAGGTTTGGTCCAACAGAATCAGTCATATGGTCATTGAAACACACAGACATTATTTTACTGATGAGAACTTAACCTTTCTGCCGACACCCTTTATATGTCTCAAATAGAAACATTTTAAAACAGACCATACTAAAAACGGCAGTATCAAACGAACACGATTGTAGAAAATGAATGCTCCATTTCTGTCAGGTGCGGAATTGCGGTACCACATACGGCTTAGCAGCATTTTTGCCACAGACATTAATGTGCTAGCTGTCTTTTCTGTTTAATAAATGTGACTGACCACATTATGGTGCAAAATTTGAAATTGCGTTTTTTTTTTTTTTTTACATTGGATAAAAGTAGAGACTCGGAGCTACAAAATGGTATATCATACACTGCATTTGAGGGACAATGGGAAAGTAATTATGCTTTGAAAGTTGATGAACTTGTTACTCCACTTTAGAGAAAATGGCTCTTGAATGTTTTGGTACACCTACTGGAGAGCTCTTCTTTGTCTACACTTATTCAGCATCATTCACACCCACTTAAGTATTACCCCACCCATCTCTTTAAGGATTCAGGTGAGGCCATGTGCTAAACAGAGTGAGTAAGGTACAGTAGTAAACAAAAGATCAAGACTAAAAGTGCCCTACATCCTAATCTGACTTTGGTGCAGGTCATGTTGTTCTTCACTTTACCGTCAATGGTAAACATACTATATAAAATCCAACTTTAATTCGTCACATGCAGAGGATACAGAAGGTGTAAACAGCACAGTCAAATGGTTACTTGCATAATAGCAATATCAAAAATAGAAAGACTCCAGATTCAAATATTTAGATATTAGAAAATGCTTACCCATACACAGTTGTTTAAATTTTTGGGTCATGTGAAAGAAATTCTATAACCACCCCCCAGCCACATCTAGCTAAGTGGATGGATCACTATTGTCTAGACATGTACACATGTTCATTGGCAGTAATCACCTCCAGACAAACCTGGCTAACTTGATGGGTCATGAATAATCTGGCGTAGTAGAATATTTTGTTTAGACATGTAGCTAGCTACTGACTAGATAAAATAATGAGCCATAATCCCAACCCATACAGTAGTACTAGCAATGCAAATTGATTGCCATAGTTCGCATGAAAAGCTGCAGTATTTATTTTTAAAAAATTACCCCTTTTTCTCCCCAATTTCATGGTATCCGATTGGTTGTTACAGTCTTGTCTCATCGATGCAACTCTCGTACGGACTCGGGAGTGGCGAAGGTAGAGAGCTGTGCGTCCTCCAAAACACAACCCAACCAAGCCACACTTCTTGACACAATGCCCGCTTAACCCAGAAGCCATCCACACCAACGTGTCGGAGGAAACACCGTGCAACTGGCAACCATGTCAGCGTGCACTGCGCTCGGCCCACGACAGGAGTCGCTAGTGCGTGATGGGACAAGGACATCCCTGCCGGGCCAAACCCTCCCTAATCCGGACAACGCTGGGCCAATTGTGCGCCGCCCCATGGGTCTCCCGGTCGCGGCCAGCTGCGACAGAGCCTGGACTCGAACCCAGAATCTCTAGTGGCACAGCTAGCACTGCGATGCAGTGCCTTAGACCATTGCGCCACTTGGGAGGCCTATGAAACGCTGTAGTATGAATCTGCAGGTAGCAAAAGCTAACCAACTAGAGTCCAATATTAGCTAGCTAGTTAACATTAGGCTATAAATAGCAATGCAAATGGATTTCTGAGATACTAATAAAATTACTACACAGATCATATACATAACATTAGCTAGCGAGCCAGCAAACTAACGTTCTCTAGCGAGCCAGCAAGCTAACGTTCTCTAGCTAGCTAACAGTACGAATTAACTTACAACGAAAACTGACAAAATTGGAAACGTATAATATCGGAAAATGTAGCAAGACTTGTACCTGTATACATGGATGAACGCTTCACGGCAGACTGGAAAACCTTTAAGTAAGACGTCCTGTAAGGTTAGTTTTGTTTGTAAAGCTAGTTTGGACAAAGTTGTGTCAAGTCACTCTGGTTCACACTGACTGTGTGAAAAAAGTAATCGATCACAACTTTTCCACTGATCTTTGTCGATAGTGCCTGCTAAATTCAGGGCAGCAATGCTGTTGAGAGTAGTAGCGACACTTTTGCAGTTCGCCATGGCTAAAAAGTTACAGGGCATTCGGAAAGTATTCAGACCCTTTGACACATTCCACATTTTGTTACATTGCAACCTTATTCTGAAATTGATTCAATTGTTTTCCCCCTCAAATCAACACACAATACCCCATAAGGTTGTGTGTGCAAATGTATTAAATTAAAAACTGAAATAATACATTTACATAAGTATTCAAACCCTTTACTCAGTACTTTGTTGAAGCACCTTTGGCAGCGATTACAGCCTCGAGTCTTTTGGGTATGACGCAACAAGCTTGGCACACCTGTATTTGGGGAGTTATCCAATTCTTCTCTGAAGATCCTCTCAAGCTCTGTCAGGTTGGATGGGAAGCGTCACTGCACAGCCATTTTCAGGTTTCTCCAGAGATGTTCGATCAGGTTCAAGTCCACTCAAGGACATTCAGAGACTTGTCCTGAAGCCACTCCTGCGTTGTCTTGGCTGTGTGATTAGGGTCGTTGTCCTGTTGGAAGGTGAAACTACGCCCCAGTCTGAGGTCCTGAGCGCTCTGGAGCAGGTTTTCATCAAGGATCTCTCTGTACTTTGCTCCGTTCATCTTTCCCTTGAACCTGACTAGTCCCTCTGTCCCTGCCGCTGAAAAAACATCCCCAAGGCATGATGCTGCCACCACCATGCTTCACCGTAGGGATGGTATTGGCCAGGTGATGAGCTGTGCCTGGTTTCCTCCAAACGTGACACTTGACATTCAGGCCGAAGAGTTCAATCTTGGTTTCATCAGACCAGATAATCCTTTAGGTGCCTTTTGGCAAACTCCAAGTGGGCTGTCATGTGGCTTTTACTGAGGAGTGGCTTTCGTCTGGCCACTCTACCATAAAGGCCTGATAGGTGGAGTGCTGCAGAGATGGTTGTCCTTCTGGAAGGTTCTCCCATTTCCACAGAGGAACGCTGGAGCCATGTCAGATTGACCATCGGGTTCTTGGTCACCTCCCTGACAAAGGCCCGATTTCTTAGTTTGGCCGGGCGGCTAGCTCTAGGAAGAATCTTGGAGGTTTCAAACGTCTTCCATTTAAGATGGAGGCCACTGTGTTCCTGGTGGACCTTCAATGATGCAGAAATAAATGTTTTGGTACCCTTCCCCAGATCTGTCTCGACACAATCATGTCTCTGAGCTCTACGGACAATTCCTTTGACCTCATGGCTTGGTTTTTGCTCTGACATGCACTGTCAACGGTGGGACCTAATATAGACAGGTGTGTGCCTTTCCAAATAATGTCCAATCAATTGAATTTACCACGTGGACTCCAATCAAGTTGAAGAAACATCAAGAATGATCAATGGAAACAGGATGCACCTGACCTCAATGTAGAGTCTCACAGCAAAGGGTCTGAATACCTTATTTACATAAGTGTTTGTTTATTTTTTAATATATTTGCTAAAATTTATAAAAACCTATTTTCACTTTGTCATTATGGGCTAGTGTGTAGATGGATGAGGGGGGGAAAAATCATTTTTAGAAAAAGGCTGTAAAGTAACAAAATGTGGAAAAAGTGAAGGGGTCCGAATACTTTCTGAAAGCACTGTACAGTGTAACACACACACACCTTTGACATCCACAAAGGTGCTCTGAATGTTAAGGCCACCACATATTAAGCCTACCTGCCAAACAATGTCAGTATAATGACCTTGAGCTTAGTCAACAAAAATGTACAGTGGCTATCGACTCCACTCAGGTATACCTGAGCTGAACGGAGATGCCCTGTGAATCCCTGGCAAGGCTGCCCACATCGGAGCAAGGCTGGAAGCGTCCCAATGAAAAGTTATGTAAAACAGATCAGCTGAACACACACACACCCACACACACCACAGCCAGCACTAAAAACAAAACATCCTCCTCTTGTTATCTGGCCAAGGCAGCCCTGTTTCCAGGGCCTCTATATCCCAGTCCAGGCTGCTAGCCCATCACAGATGGAGGCAGGTCCTGCCAACAGCTGCCAGCCCAGCCCACCCAATCCTGCAGCCACCCCATTCTCAAGACACTGATGGATTGTGGGAGAGCAGCCAGGGTGATAATGCCCTACCATGGGGGAATTACTACCTGATGGAGATGGGACACAAGTCTTAAAGGGAAAATCCACCCAAAACCACTCATTCCTTTAATTTACAGTGTTAAATAAACACACAATCTTTTTTGTGAACACATGTTTCATTTTGGCATTATATTAAGGTTGGTAGCAACATGAAACACAATTGTGGAAATCTGTTGCAGCTCAAGTTGACTACAAAATCCACAATGCAATGCTCTCTCTATGGGCTGGCTAGCTAGCAAACGTAGCTACACACAATAATACAGAAAACAATATCAACATGTAACGTAGCTAGTTAGTGCAGTTTATTTAGGCAATTTTACAGCTATCTCACCATGTTCAACCTGTAGATTGATGTGCCTCACAGAGTGGAGTATAACAATCGCAATGGCAGATACACTTATGATGGGAAAAGTTGCCCATGCACGTCAATGGGCCACACGGTGCATTCTGGGCCATTCTGGGACAAGGAGTGATCGGGAGTCTATTGGGCCCCCGCAATTTTTTTTTAACAAAAAACATTTGCTTTAATTTCGTCAAAAGAAAGTACATTACTACATATCTTTTCAGAGATGTGAGATGATGAACTTGCTATCTGTTGTATCGTACAGTTTTGAAATCGTGACATTAAGTACTTGAGGAAAATATGCATGTTTCTCGACATATACAGTGACTTTGAGAAGGGATTGCGTGACGATTAGCTTAGCAACTGCGGGACGCAGCATGACAACGTGAACGTGATTGGTCAACAGTATGCTGTGTAGGGCATTATACGTTCCCTAATTCATTGGATTCCTATCTCCTTTCTATAATATCTGGCAACTGCACCATGCAACGCACACTTGACTACAGGCAGACAAATAGGAAAAATGTGCTAGACCCTCCGTTAAAATAGGGAGGAATATCGCAAAAATATTATCAATGGCTCATCTGAGAGAAGACATCCTCCCAAGTTGACATCAGCCAGTATTGAAATCTGACGTGTGATGGATGTTTTGGCGATTTAAAAGTCGTATTCCTAATAACTTCCACTGTAGTGACTTTATCACAGTGCTACGTAATACAGGATGGATTTCTGCCTGCTTGAACGCCAATTACTAACAGATACACATGAAAACAAGCAAATCACCCAGGGAATTGATAGAACATCACTCAGATGCACAAAAACAATGTAACATTCAAAATTGGTGAACCTTTCCTTTAACAGTTAAGGTAATTTCCATGTAAAAGGACCCATGAGCAACAACATGTGAAGTTCATTGGAGCATGTCAAATTGGGTGTCAAATGAAAGCAAAGAGTCTATATTTGAGAAATTAAGACATATATACATTTAACAATTTTCACAAATCCTAAAAAAATGTGGAATAAGCAAATGCTTTGATTTCAGGTCAAGGGTCTTAGAAGGTATTATGAAATACATCAAAATACAATAATGTTGAAGACCCTTGCCAACTAATATCAACATATATATTTGTTTTGGATACATTATTCTGCCTTCTGTAAGTTTAAGAACCTTTGCCTTGGGACTTGAAATTCCGCTACCAAAAAACCCACATATATCCCTTAAGATATTGTCTAATTTCTCTCCCTGGTGAGGGAGGATAACGAAGGTTCACAGAAGTAACAAGGTAGACCTATCAATTAGTTAGTGTTTTTAACTTATATACATTTTTAAAATGTAAATACCGTTATCAAAACAATTTTATTTTTATTTATTTTTATTAATTAATTAGGCTGTGTAAGGGCTATTTTACCAAGAAGGGTGATTGAGTGATGCATCAGATGACCTGGCCTCCACAATTCCCCGACCTCAATCAAATTGAGATGGTTTGGGATGAGTTGGACCGCAGAGTTAAGGAAAAGCAGCTAACAAGTGCTCAGCATATGTGGGAACTCCTTCAAGACTGTTGGAAAAGCATTCCAGGTGACTACCTCATGAAGCTGGTTGAGAGAATACCAACAGCATGCAAAGCTGTCATCAAGGCAAAGGGTGGCTACTTTGAAGAATCTCAAATATAAATATTTTGATTTGTTCAATACTTTTTTTGGTTACTACATTATTCCATGTGTTATTTCATAGTTTTGATGGCTTCACTATTATTCGACAATGTAGAAAATAGTAAAACATAAAGAAATCCCCTGAAATGAGTAGGTGTACAAACTTGACTGGTACTGTACATTTCACTTGTACACTATTTTATAATAAGGTAGATCTATTATCGTAAGCATGCGATAGCAAAAAAAAAAAAAAAGCATGTTGACAAGAGAAAAACTATGGTAATACTTGATCCATTCCAGTAACACGTAATCAACCTTGGTAATATTTGATGTTGTGGACATTGATCCACAAACCATTCCAGCAGTATCTATCCAACCCCCCCCCCCCCAAAATAATTCAGCCTACCACTGATTCCAATGGCTGTCATGTTAATTATGAGGCGAAATCCTCCCAGATCGCAGTTCCTAGGGCTTCCACTAGATGTCAACAGTCTTTATAAAAAGTTTCGGGCCCCCATTTTGGCTGTAGTGTTTTCATGCGTGTGGATGAGAGCGTGTTCTTTGTTGTTTATCTCCGGGAAAGACAATAACGATTCTCCGTCTTAAACTGTATCGTTTATTTACGTATTAGGGTACCTTAGGTTTGATTATAAACGTTGTTTGACTTGTTTGGATAAGTTTGTTGGTAATGTTTGGGATTCATTTTGAAGGAGGGAAACGGGTGGATTATTGAATGAAGCGCGCCAGCTAAACTGAGTTTTTGGGGATATAAAGAAGGACATTATCGAACAAATAGACCATTCATTATGTAGCTGGGACTTTTTGGAGTGCCAACAGAAGATGATCTTCAAAGGTAAGGCATTTATTATATAGCTATTTCTGACTTTCGTGCACACCTGCCTGGTTGAAATATGTTTTTCATGCTTTTGTATGCAGGGCACTGTCCTCAGATAATCGCATGGTGTGCTTTCGCCGTAAAGCCTTTTTGAAATCTGACACAGCGGCTGGATTAACAAGAAGTTAACCTTTATTTTGATGTATGACACTTGTATTTTCATGAATGCTAAATACTTATATTTCTGTAATTTGAATTTCGCGCTCTGCAATTTCACCGGATGTTGTCGAGGTGGGTCGCTAGCAGAACGCCTGCGCCAGAAAGGTTAAGTGCCTTTTCACAGGATATTATGTTCTGTTGTTTTGGCACCTCACTAAGAAAAGACACTGACAGGGCTGCCATTCAAAAATGTACCCTTGGCCCATGCTAGGTTGGCTAGGTATTTATTTTGAACTGCTTTCATCTCAACACATACTGTATGTTTACCATGTGTGTGGGTAGGATTGTCATCGGGGTCCTCGGGGAAAAAATAAGGGGAAAAAAGGGAAAAAAGAGGGCAGACGGGGCTCTGGGAAAATGTAGTTTGGGAGATAATGGATTAGCTAAGTAATCCCGGGAAGTGAAGCAGGCCACGATTGAACATGCATGTACCTCCACCGTCTCCACCAAGTGACACATGAATTCTGACATCTCTCTCTCATACCAACATTCTCTTACACAATGCAATGTTTCACTCTTCAAGTTCATTTAAATCTGCCTCTGATTCATTCACGTTCTCCACCTACAGTTGACATCTGTTCATGTTCTCTGAAATGCAATAAAATGAACTGCAGAAGTGAGTGGCTTGGCCCTATATAAATACATCTTGCACTGTCAGAAAACGAGACAACATAAAACAGATGTTGACGAGTACGGCTTTAGAGCACGCCCGGCAACACGAACACTCAAGGCCAAACACAGGCCAAACTTCTGCACACACTCAGCGTCGCCAGCGAGAAGGTCGAGCAGACACTGCCATATGCAACACCTCTGGATTATTTGCTCATTTATTGTCATTAAGCTGGCTGAAGTAATTCCCCACACAATATTGCTGCATAAGGAAAGAATTAACCCTTTAGACTTGTGGGAATTGGCCTACATGGATAGGGCTAAATTAAAATGTTTCTTACAGAAGAAATATGAAGCGCATATGCATAACCATGGTAGAAATTGAAAGGGAACAGTTTGGAGATCATTGAAATATTATTAGACCAAAGTTAAGGACATAACAGTTCACCTGACACGACTGAATCCAAACATTACACTGTTGATTTCATGTGCATTTTACATTTACTGTACTTGTCGCTGCATTTGTTGATAACAAAATTTGACATAAGAATATTCCTGGAAAATGTGGGGTAGGTGCAACATAGGACAACAAATTGACAAGGGTTTGAGTGAGAGGACTAACTTGTGTCTCCAAGCGGACACACACCTCTCCAGAGTGTGCACAGTTCCTAAGTCATTTCAATGCACTATTATGATTCAAAGAAGTCTTCAACTAGGTGATTTGTAGCTCTCATAGCTGTGCTGTTGAGGAACTAAAGCAAGCACACTTTTTGCTTCCACATTTCTGGTGTCTCAGAGCCTCAATGGGGCTCAGGTTAAGAGTGACAGACATTTGACAATTTTTTTGTTTGTTTTTCCTAATAGTTTTTTTGTGTATTTTACACCCTTTTTCTCCCCAAATTCGTGATATTCAATTGCGATCTTGTCTCATCGCTGCAACTCCCCAACGGGCTCGGGAGAGGTGTAGGTCTAGTCATACATCCTCTGAAACATGACACGCCAAACCGTACTTCTTAACACCGACCCGCTTAACCAAGAAGCAAGCCGCACCAATGTGCCGGAGGAAACACCATTCAACTGACGACCGAAGTCAGCCATGTCATTTATAACATGTTACTGTACAGCCACTGCATTCCAATATAGGAGCTTATCAGTGTCCAAATCAGCCATCTTCAACCTGTGTACAAATGTAAAGGGTTCAAATGTTTAATGAAAGGCGGTGTGAAAACAAGAGCCCATGTCACAGCACAGTAATGGAATGCTGATTGTGTCAATATCACAACTTGCAGCTAAGCTTGATTACTTGGTGACCACAAGAGAAGATCAATGGGCGACACAGCTATCAAGCCCCTATGAGAGGATCAATAACCTTGTCCACTGTTAAAGGCTGTTAACCCATGTGGTACATATTGATTTATTCTCTTGCTGGGGTCCATGGGAAACAATTACATCACCGGTCTGTCACTACTGGGCAGAAGGTAGCCTAGCGGTTAGAGCGTTAGGGTCAATAACCGTATGGTCGCTAGTTCGAAACCCTGAACCGATAAGGTACAAATCTGTTCATGTGCCCTTGAGCAAGGCACTTGCCCCAATTGCTCCATGGTCGCTGTTCACAATGGCAGTGTGAAAAAGGACAAATATAAGCACCCACCCACGGCAAACTTCTATGAACTAAATCTGATGCTGCTGACCAGGTGGAATATTATTGAACCAATAAAACTATCTACATGCCTAAGATTGTTTTAATGTGACCATCAAGGCCCCCCCTAGACATACTGGCCTATATGGCCATCATTAGCTTATATATGGTCAGGTTGCCTTTCCCACGGAATTGCCCTCAAATCGTCTACGTGTTATATCAACTGCAACCGGGTTTCCGTCATGAAAATGTGGCGCTGGACATTTGACCGGGAACATTTTAATTTACCGGACATTTGAGAAATTTACTGGACCCATATGCATTGGGTGGACGTCCCCTGATTAGGGCGTCCACCCACGATGCTCAGAATGACAGAAAACACATTTAGAATATGGTCATTCAGATATGGCTGTGTGGGAACACTAACCTTGCCTATAACCTAGGCCTGTATCAATTTAACTTTTTTTTTTTATTATGCTTCCAAAACTGTACCGCAAGCGACGCCTGTTCATTTTTTTATCTTTATTTAACTAGGCAAGTCAGTTAAGAACAAATTCCTATTTACAATGACAGCCCACTGTTCCCTGGTAGGTTAACTGCCTTGTTCAGGGGCAGAACAACATATTTGTACCTTGTCAGCTCAGGGATTCGATCCAGAAACCTTTTGGTTGCTGGCCCAACGCTCTTACCACTAGGCTATCTGCCGTTAATGTTCAGATTGATCGTCGAGGGTTCTAAACAAAACTCCCCGGTATGGAAGATGCCGTCTTCCAATAACTCTTCAGTTTAATGAAACAGAGTCATGATCAAGGGATAGCTAGGCCTATTACTGTTGATAATGCGACTATGGAGGAGTGTGCATATCCTAACTTGTTTTCAATAAAGTATCCATACTCCAGTCACAAGATACACTTAAAAACATCATATGAAATCCAAATAGGCCACTAGCGGTAAGGCAACCTGAGGTTAGTCTTAGCCGTTACCACAATTAGTAAGGGGTAGCTTCATCTGGGACCTCTACTGAAGCTTAACGTAACAGAACAGGACTGGGTTTCTCAAAAGCATCATAGCACTAAGATATTTCAGTGGAATCGTGACGAACGAAAGATGATCTTAGTGCTACGAAGCTTTTGGGACACTCAGCCCAGAACAATATTACAAAATGGTAAGCTACAATGTATTGGTTCTAAATCCTTGTTGTTGGTTTCACCCTTCATTGTACTGTACCATGATTCACTCTTCAATGGTAACATTAGCCATTTGAAAATGAGTGTATCTAGTGTGCCGGCTAGCCAACTACAATGCAGCATGCAAATCAAATGGGGAAAAGGACAAGCTACTTTTGGGTTGCATTGACTAGTTAGCTAACTATTTCCGATGCTTGTTACAATAAACATACTTGTAACACAAAACATCGAGTGCCATTTTGTAATTTCAAATTGATACTTTTTTTGCCATCAAATTAACGCTGACTGGATGCTCGAGTTGACGTGTGTCGGTCAGAGGGAGAGATCAACACAAACACGCTTGAGAGGGTACCAATAACGACACCACACACACGCAGTGCTAACCAGCTGGCGATAAGGTTTTTTCAGTGCACAATACTCGAGGCGAAATAAGTTAATTACGGAATAGCTACAGAAAGGAATAGACGTCTCCGCACAATAATAAGACAATATAATGTGATTGAGAAAAAGGGGGGGGGGGGGGGCAATTAGCCAGCTAACGTTAGCCACAATAGGCATTTGCTTGCTAGCAGACGAACATTAGCTTAGTTAGCTTGCTACTCACCCGGTATGAGGCTCCAAAATGTAAAAAATATATATATACTTCAATCAGCTTCAAAACACATTTCGCGTTATACAAGTTGATAACAAAATGGCATGCTCGGTGTTAAGTTTTATTATTGTAAGCATGTCCATGCCAATCGCTCGCTGTACGAGTAGCTAGATCCCCCTGTGTGCACGATCAAGGCTGCATTGAGCACTGAGGCAAACACATAACTGAAGCATTCTGGGAGTAGGAGATGCTGAACATTGGACAAACTGTAGGTGAAGTGCTACACCTGGTGGCCATAAAAGGTAGACTGTATACTGAGCAGTTGTAAAATATTTGCTTTACTTTAACTAGGCAAGGAAGTTAAGAAGACATTCTTATTTACAATGTCGGCCTACACCGGCCAAACCCGGGGAAATTGTGCGCCGCTCTATGGGACTCCCAATTCACGGCCGGATTCGAACCAGGGTGTCTGTAGACACACCTCCAGCACTGCGATGCCTTAGACCGCTGCGCCACTCGGGAGTTGTATACAGTGTCTGATACTAGTGTAGGGCAAGCCAACACGATGTACTTAATGTACACGAAAAATGAAATAATACATCCATAAACAGTCGATGTCATTATTTAAACAGTTAAAGGGAGAGTCTGCAGTTCAAACAATAACAAAGCAGAATATCTCGCCACTGATTTGGGGATGAGGTGGAGAAATGTAACAACTCTCCGAGTCATAGACAGAGAGTCATAGACATAGACAGGATGCAAGGACTGATCATCCGTCAACATTACAGTTTTAACCATGTTTTGAGGCTATACAGTGTTTGTTTACAATTACATTATTTATCAAAAAAGGAGTAAAACACGCTTAGGCCTATATTTTGGAGCCTGATGGGGTATGACAGTTGAACTAAGCTCAAGTTTAGTCTAAATTGTATTCTTCAAGAATCAATGGGTATACATCATGAATTTAAAAGTACAAAAATGGGGTTGAGGTCAGGTGATTGTGGAAGCCAGGTCATCTGATGCAGCACTCCATCAGTCTCCTTATTGGTCAAATAGCCCTTACACAGCCTGGAGGTGTGTTCGGTCTTTTTTGTTGTTGCTGTCGCATGCTCACGGTAATAGATCTGCCTTATTATAAAATATTGTACGAGTGAAATGTACATGGTTGGACACACCTACTCATTCCAGGGTTTTTCTTTATTTTTACTATTTTATTTTTACTATTCTATACATTGTAGAAAAGTAGTGAAGACATCAAAACTATGAAATAACACATATGGAATCATGTAGTAACCAAATAAGTGTTAAACAAATCTAAATATATTTATATTTGAGATTCTTCAAAGTAGACACCCTTTGCCTTGATGACAGCATTGCACGCTCTTGGCATTCTCTCAACTGGCTTCATGAGGTAGTCACCTGGAATGCATTTCCAACAGCAGAGGTAACTCTGGGTCTTCTTTTCCTTTGGCGGTTCTCATAAGAGCTAGTTTTAAGCAAGGAGGTGAGCAGTGAGATCCTATTGACGGGTTTATTTTTGCATGTTTCCATTTGGGAACGCCTGCTCTGTGAAGTGCGGGTGTGTAGTAACTCAATCCGCCCTTGCACTCCTTCTAAAAAAAAAATATCAAACTTTGACAAAGGGTAAAGTCTACAAAACAGATAACTTCATTCGGATCAAATGTTTCATCAATGAGAAAATTTGCAGAATGTCAGCCAAAACCCATCTAGCTCAATCTTCTCCCACTGCTTGCCACTGGGCTTACTCTCATCACCATATTTGGTAGTGAGTGGAAACGCTAAACCGAATGCTTCACATTTATACATCCGGTTAAATATCTGGTTCATTGTTTTATGTGTCAACGTCTTGACAAAGGGATCTGCTCGAACCGCACAATAGCAGATGTACATACTCATGGTCTAACGTTTGCCTGGAGGTGAGCACATTCTCACATCAAGTTACATTTTTATAAATTCCAACTTTTGCGTGAGGCCCCAGTATCTTTGGTAGAGATATGCTGCATCTCACTGCCTGCACAGTAGAGGGCGATAAAGTGTTTTATTAAGCTGGAGTTTTCTAATTTACACACAGGATTCCATACAAGGATTCCCTTTTGTCGCGTGTTGATGACGTCAGGAATGACAAATATTCGACAACATGGAGAAGAAACATGTGTCAGCTTTTGAATTGTACCAAAATGCGCTATTAGAATCGACTCCTGAAGTTAAAACATCATCTGTGCAGGTACTTGTGGTTACGTTATTACTGGTGTTTGCCCCCCTGCAATTTCAGATAGCTTTGGTGAAAGTGACTTTACAGTGTCTTGTGTTAGGCAGGCACGCAAATCAACTGGGTTGACAAATCCACGGAAGAAAGCTAGCTAACTGATGCAATGTGAAGTGGGCTTGTTGAATAATGTCCATCTGTTGAATATACTTTTGCAATGTGCATATGATTACCTGAAACCATTTCAAACTGATTGCCTCTGCTGGATGATTTTCTAGGTTATACCAAAGAAGAAGAAGCGAAAGGAAAATGGCATCCAGACCCCTAAATCCATCAAAAAGGCCAAAATGAAACCGATGGTCAAGCAGGTCATCAAATCGTCTCAGAGAGAGGAGAGGTTGGAGAGACTTGAAGAAGTTAGTTTGTACAATCAAACTCACTCCCTCTATATTGAAGCCACTTGTTCACGTGCTGTAACTGTTTGACTGTGGTTCTCTAGCCATACCTGTCATTGTCTTGCTGTATGCAGGAAAATGTGTGTGGAGAGAAAAGCGGAGAAGCACTAGAGGCTCTGCTGAGTGACCTGGCTGAAGTTAGCAACAGCCGGGAGAGGGCCAGCAAACTGTTCCAGTGGCTCATCCAACCCATTCCTTCCAAGAGCTTCTTCAGGTACTGATGCCTGTGTAGCTTTTGGTTTTCTCAGTACAATCATGGACTAGATTGCACAGGGAGATATACTTTTTTAACTTTATTGACTTCCTTCATCGCAGGGATACATGGGAAAAGAAGCCCGTTTTGATCAAACGTCAGAATCCAGACTACTACAAGGGACTGTTTTCCACAACAGAGTTTGATCGCATTTTAAGACAGGTAAGGTGTCATGACTAGCTAAACATCTTCAGTCATTTTTGTTTGATCAGATCAGGTTAATGTTGCTGTTGACATTTCCAGGATGATGTTCAGTATGGAGTGAACCTGGATGTCACCAGCTACACAAACGGCAAAAGAGAGACACACAATCCTGCAGGGAGGGCTCTTCCTTTCACTGTATGGGAGTTCTATGAGGTAAAAAACTAATTAAAGTCTCCTGATTGCCAATTTGTATTTACTTAGTGTGAGCAAGTGTTGGTTAGAATTTAGATCGTACCAATATCTGTGTAACATGTTGTAAGTGCTTAGTACCTCATAATATGGAAACCCAACCATGTGTCCTCTAGCTCAGTTGGTTGAACATGACGCCAGTAGTGGGTTGGATTCCCGGGACTAAAATGTGTGCATGCATGACTAAGTCGCTTTGGTAAAAGCATGTGCTAAATGGCTTATTATTATTATTATTATCCACAGAGTGGTTGCTCCCTCCGTATGCTGAACCCCCAGGCCTTCTCCTCCACTGTGTGGAGTGTGCTGTCCATCCTCCAGGAGCAGTTTGGTAGCATGGCAGGAGCTAACATGTGAGTGACCCTGTCTGACAACCTCTGACTAGTGAGATGCTCTCACACAACATTGAGGGCTCTATTTCCGGGTTGCGTTAAGCCAGTGCAATTGTCAAATGCATACTCGTTTGACATTTGTAAACCTAACGCCAGGATTGGTGATTTACCTGTCTTATATGAGCTTGCTAGTTGGAGGGGTGGCAATATCTGAGCTGTGTCCTTAAAAACGTGTGCCATTTTCAGGCAGTGCTGGTGGGGCTATTTAAGACCAACCAGAAGCTGGTCTTAGCGGTAACCTGGTTAACAGCGGAAGCGCAGCCTATCCAGCCGTGACGCACAGTGTCCATATGCACATGGAACGAGAGCAATGTTCAATTTGTGCTGTAACCTCGTATTTAATAACATAACCAAGCATAGTCTCCTCTCTCAATTAAGGCTGTTTTTTTGGTAATGCATTCGCCAAGTTGTCAAGACTATCATAAAGGGCTTGGCTTGTGAGAACGCTTTGAAATAAATCTTAATCACCAAAGCTGTATTAAAAGATCAGATTTGGGAGCAGCCACTTTTTATCTATGTAGGCTATAGTACATGATTTTAGCCAGCTCCTGTTATCTATGTAGGCTATAGTACATTGTTTTAGCCAGCTCCTGTTATCTATGTAGGCTATAGTACATGATTTTAGCCAGCTCCTGTTATCTATGTAGGCTATAGTACATTGTTTTAGCCAGCTCCTGTTATCTATGTAGGCTATAGTACATTGTTTTAGCCAGCTCCTGTTATCTAGGTCCCGTGTGGCTCAGTTGGTAGAGCATGGCGCTTGCAACGCCAGGGTTGTGGGTTCATTCCCCACGGGGGGACCAGGATGAATATGTATGAACTTTCCAATTTGTAAGTCGCTCTGGATAAGAGCGTCAGCTAAATGACTTAAATGTAAATGTAAATGTAAATCTATGTAAGCTATAGTACATTGTTTTAGCCAGCTCCTGTTATCTATGTAGGCTATAGTACATGATTTTAGCCAGCTCCTGTTATCTATGTAGGCTTTAGTACATTGTTTTAGCCAGCTCCTGTTTTGGAATAAGAGATGAGATGATCCAGTGACCTTCGTTTTTAGAAAATGTCAGTTATTTTCCTGTTTTCGTTTATTTATTAATTTAAACAATCCCTTATAGGCTACCCTTACCCTACTATAACAGCAATGTGTCTGCTGTCTTTCTTGTCATGGCCATGCATTTGCCAAATAGCCTATCCATAAAATGTTTCTAAATGGTTTACTCATGAGGCTTTTTCCGTCAAGCTTTTGCATTATTCACATAGGCCTACCTGCAGTGAATAGGCTACTCCATTAGGTTTGTATCCATCCCCATTTCCACAGAGCGCCTCTTGTCCGCTTACCAAAGATGCGCTCCTCTAAAAGTATTCACATTTTCCAGCCATATAACTCCATGTCAACGGTAGGCCTAGGCCATATCTTGCTTATTGAGAACGTGCCTCTAACATAAAATACAATTTAGGAGAGCCTAGTGAAGTCCTATACTCGTTGAAGCCTATTACAACAATGTTGATTGTCAACACTCAACATACTGAGCAAACACTGGATGTTTTTACTGTTGCTATAACTCGTTACTGTAGCCTGTGCTATTTAATAAACAGTATCAATCCACTAGGATGACAATGCAGACTGTCAATAACAACCAGAACTTAAGACAACAGCATACAGTATTAAGCGTTGACATGCATTGATTGGCCAATGAGTAGCCAAGCCCTCTCCACACCAATAATTTTATTTATTCGTCAAAACCCAGCTCTTTCGCCCCAGCTATTGCGCTCACAATTACTCCAGTGAAAATATAAATAATATTTCTGACACATCCCTGGTCCTAAATCCCTGTCACCAGCGCTAAGATTTACCATTGTGTTAGGTTTGTTTAAAAAAGAGCCCTGAAAGTCATTGAACATGTATGTGTGAAAATGTCCTCCTTTGAGGACAAACTATTATGTTGTATCCTTACCTCATGCTGAATACTGATTCACCTCATGTGACATTACAGTGACGTCGTTTTGTGTCCCCAGGTATCTGACACCTCCAGGAACACAAGGCTTTGCTCCACATTATGACGACATCGAGGCCTTTGTGGTTCAGCTGGAAGGGAAGAAGCACTGGAGAGTTTACAACCCCAGGTGACTGAGTTATGAACAGTCTATATCCAGTTTATAAAATTCCCAAAACGGTGATCAGCACCTAGAGCATGCATCAACCCATTTTGAACACGATTCATATCATTAAACTCTGTTGAGAAACTAATTCTGTATATTTTGTGGGATGTTTGATTGCTACACTTTTTAGGTCAGAAGATGAGGTTTTGCCTGTCGTTTCCAGTCGTAAGTTTTTCTTTGTCCACCCTTTTGCCTATAAATAGACTATAAGCACGACAGATCACTTCCCAGTCCCCTCTGCCTCAGCCTCATTCCTTACAGATGGTTTGGTATTCCTTCTCCTCCAGCTAACTTCAGCCAGTCGGAGATCGGGAAGCCCATCCTGGAGGTGGTTCTGGAGGCTGGGGATCTCCTCTACTTCCCCCGAGGGTTTATCCACCAGGGGGACTGCCTGCCGGATGCTCACTCCCTCCACATCACTGTCTCATCTTACCAGAGGAACAGCTGGGGAAACCTACTGGCAAAGGTGTGTTATCAATCCTCTGCTTTCCTTGTATGTGACACTATCCAGTTCTGTCTCATTTTGTATCAACATTGATATAGATTGGGCATGGATCAATTTACACTGAGTTAAAAAAAAAAAAAAATAGAAATATTGAATGATATACAATGTCATGTCTATACAACATGGATGTACTTGGAAGTATAGGCTTGTGTTGTGGTTGATGCAGAACATGATCTCTGACAGGTGGTCCCAGCAGCCCTAGAGATGGCCATGGAGGAGGACGTGGACTTCAGACGAGGCCTGCCTGTGGATTACCTGACCTACATGGGGGTGCAGAACTCAGACAAGGTACTTCAGACACTGTTGTTTACTTGTCTCTGGAGTCCAATTGACCTCTGAGCACCTACTCTCAACGGGAGTGTGTTCAGAAGTGTGAACAATTCAGAATGTTGAATGAATAGAGCTGACATCATTGCCTATGCCCCATGACAAGTAAGAATGTCTGTTCTACAGAATATATACTCTACCGTTCAAAGGTTTGGGGTCACTTAGAATGTCCTTGTTTTTGAAAGAAAAGCACAAAAAAAAGTCCATTAAAATAACATCAAATTGATCAGAAATACAGTGTAGACATTGTTAATGTTGTAAATTGACTATTGTAGCGGGAAACGGCTGAATTAAAAAATATATATAAAAAAAAAAACTTTTGCAATTATGTTAGCACAGCTGAAAACTGTTGTTCTGGTTAAAGAAGCAATAAAACTGGCTTTATTTAGACTAGTTGAGTATCTGGAGCATCAGCATTTGTGGGTTTGATTACAGGCTCAAAATGGACAGAAACAAATAACTTTTCTTCTGAAACTCGTCAGTCTATTCTTGTTCTGAGAAAATAAGGCTATTCCATGTGAGAAATTGCCAAGAAACTGAAGATCTCGTACAACTCCCTTCACAGAACAGTGCAAACTGGCTCTAACCAGAATAGAAAGAGGAGTGGGAGGCCCCGGTGCACAACTGAGCAAGAGGACAAGTACATTATCTAGTTTGAGAAACAGACGCCTCACAAGTCCTCAACTGGCAGCTTCATTAAATAGTACCTGCAAAACACCAGTCTCGACGTCAACGGTGAATAGGTGACTCCGGGATGCTGGCCTTCTAGGCAGAGTGCCTCTGTCCAGTGTCTGTTCTTTTGCCCATCTTAATATTTTCTTTTTATTGGCCAGTATGAGATATGGCTTTTTCTTTGCAACTCTGCCTAGAAGGCCAGCATCCCTGAGTTGCCTCTTCACTGTTGACGTTGAGACTGGTGTTGGAACACAGGAGTGATGGTTGCTGATAATGGGCATCTGTACGCTTATGTAGATATTCCATTAAAAATCAGCTGTTTCCAACTACAATAGTAATTTACAACATTAACAATGTATACACTATTTCTGATCTATTTGATATTTTAATGGACAAAAAAATGTGCTATTCTTTCAAAAACAAGGACATTTCTAAGTGACCCCAAACTTTTGAACGGTAGTGTGTATCTGAACATTCTCTGTAATGTTGCACCCTCTTGAAAGCCCTGTGTGTGTGTGTGTGTGTGTGTGTGTGTGTGTGTAGGAGGATCCACGCAGGGTGCAGTTCCTATCCAGAATAGAAGGGCTGATGAAGAAGCTATCAACCTTTGCCCCTGTGGATGCTGCTGTGGATCAGAAAGCTAGGGACTATCTCCATGACTGTCTCCCTCCGATGCTCACCGCAGGTACCACATATCTACTGCTGAAATTCTAACGTTGACTTTTGTGACTCTAGGCCAGTAGTTCCCAAACTGTGCCCCCCCCCCCACCCCAAAAAAACCAAAGGAACTCCATCCGGTTTAAGTTACTCTTGAAAGTTGTAATAGTAGAATGTACATGGTGCAATTTCTAAATTGGGTAGTGCATCATCAGTTCCTCTTGTCATGTCAGTCATTGCAAACCTATTTATTAAGCTATTTATAACTTGTCAGAAATGCCCGGATCAAATAGCCCATTTCAGCAGTTAATTTTTTGGGGCCCATAGATTTTGTTGACATGTGACTCATTTAATATCACATTAGACATGCAAAATTTATAGAATTGCACAAAAATGTGCTTTAAAATGGCAAAATGTTCTATGCACCCCATGACAAAATGTGGATAATTGTAGGAAGTAAGCTTTAAACCTGCAAAATATTCTCTCCACCAACTAGAGGGGTGTGAACAGTTTGTGATGAACAGTGCTAGTGCTCATAGAAACGGATGAGGTGCGGGATGTTCCCCGATGCTGGAAGGGGGGCCTGAGTGAAAAGTCTGGAGCCTCTGCTCTAGGGCTTCCCAAACTCAGTCCTGCTGGTTTTTGCCCTAGCATTACACATCTGATTCAAATAACCATCTCATCAAGCTTTGATTATTTCAATCAGCTATGTAGTGCTGGGGCAAAAACCAAAATGTTCACCCCGGGGGGGGGGGGGGCTCCTGATCTAGACTGCCACGTGGCCAGTGTTACTGATTCTAGTGATAATCCACAGAGGAGCGGGCCAGCAGTGTCCAGGGAGCTCCTTCCAGGTGGGAGGATGGAGAGGCTGTGGATGTGGGTGTGACCATCAGGGGCCAGACCAGAGTCAGACTCATCCGTTCTGGAATCGCCAGGTAGATCTCGGACATGTAATAGCCTATGACTTACAAAAGCATAGCTCTTACAAAAATGTTCCCAGAAATGACCTTGACTTTTCTTTGTGCTGCTGCAGGTTATGCAGTGATGGAGAAGCAGTTTGGCTTTACTACACTGCAGACAACTCCAGAGTCTACCACAAAGAGGAGCCCAAGAGCATTGAAATAAAAGCAGAGGTATGAATGAATTGCCTTGCTACTATAGCAGTGACGTGTGCCTGCCTGAGATGCTGCACTGCAGTGATGGCCTTTGTGTTCAACATGATGCAACTCTTTCAGCAAACAGACGGCATGGAGTTTCTGATCCATGCGTATCCAAAGTTTGTGACAGTGGGCAGCTTACCATGCGAGTCGGCTGAGGACAAGGTATGTTTATCAACATGTACGCAGTTTTCTGCATGTCAGTAGTGTAGATATTTGGATGGTCGTGTTATGCTAATCAGTGCTTGGGTCAGACTCTGCACTGCAGTTTTCTTACAGATGTAATTCTGTGCTCTCTTCCAGGTGTCCTTGGCTGAGCTGCTGTTTGAGAAAGGGCTTATTCACACTGCAGAACCTCTGCAGCGATCCTGAATCATGGAGGGACTCTAATACAAGTTTCACAAGAAATATATGCTGCACCAGCATCATTCACCTCTCACTATGTGTAGGAAGAATTTCTGGTTTTAGGACAGCGGTTGAATAAACTCTGGGCAGTGCATCAGCATTGCCCTCTACAACTAACTCCTCTAGACTCTTCCAAAAACTATGGTGCAATGCTGGAACACAATGATCAATCCAAAGTAATAGGTCTGTAATAGCCCATTTACAATATTAACCTTTACTTGTTCAGTAAGTATTGCATTAAAATCGTCTTGCATATTGGTGTGTAAATCAATCCTAGTTTCTGTGTGTTGCTAATGGAAGTACATTGTTATAGAAATGTCCAACTTTGCATTATCGCTACGATTGCGTAAACTTTATCACACATGATTCACTAGCTGACAAAGGGACATGTTTATTAGTCAATACAACCCACAAAGATACAGTTACAGAATTCTTAATGGCGTACTTGGTTTGAAAACCATCCAGACAACAGGAGATGTGACTTGGGGCACAAATATTCCAGGTGACGGGTGGGTCTACTTCCAGGTGACTTCCTCACCTGGCTTCAGCTCCCTATACATAAGGGAGAATATTCAGAGGACCATTAGTACACACTTGGACTATAGCTAGGAATGTATCATTTCATATGAAGGCTAGATACTGATGCCTGATTCAAACCACAAGACCAAGATGTACTGGCCTGGTCTTGAATCTGCCATAGTTTGTGAAAAGAGAATATCTGTGCCAGCACAGTATGGTTTGCTTCTATATTGTGCATCAGTGGGTGCAGATTTAACTCACCTGCTGTACAATGCACTTTTGTTCCTGAAAGCAGTCAGCTTCTGGTCCTGTGCTCTGTCCATGTAGATCCCAATCACAAAGCCAAGGGGGACAAATATGTTCACCCAATGGTCACGCATCAGGGCAGCAAAGTTCACCATGTTTCCTGGTTGGTGCAAAACACATGCATTTACAGTATACTGTATGCAGCCACATTGTATAAAGAAAAATATTTGATGCAGCTATAGCTGTGTGACAGCATAATAAACCAGCATGTATGCAAGTCTGTTTCTGCTGTCAAGTTCTAAGGAGTTGGCAAGAATGCATAAAGAGACTGGAACCCGGGGGAATAATATCAAGCTAACTGTTAGTGGACCACAACCAGTTGGCTAAGTTAGATGAACATTAGTTGTTAGCGAACTGTTTATCCTAGTGTCCACACAACTGTTATCAGCAAATACACGTTCATTTTTGTTGTTGTTGGGCTACCTAGCTATCGTTGATGTTACTATCACACCAAGCTAACTTTAGCCCAATATTGGACTAAAGGAGCCTAGCTTCACTCTTTAGTCCAAGGTGGACCATACATGTGTTTAAATGGCGAATTGGCTCTTACAGCCAAATACTCCATCTAAATGTGAATCGATTCTCAATTACGGTACGGTTCTAGAAACATAAAATCACTCGTTTTATATCACAAAATAATTTCACAAATGCAAAAGGCACACTGTTCCTGTACACTGTTTTAAACGGGTTTTACACAGTTGCAGCTGGCAGTATTTTTCAGTGACATACTGAGTTTACACACAGGTGTTCGGAGAGACAGATAGTTCAATTGGCACAGGTAGTCCACTGTGTCTTCCTCTGTTTTCCGTAAACAAGTACTGTAACATGGAACTATGTCCATGTGGGAACCCAGACCATAAAAAGTGTGTCAATGCAACCTTTTGTTTGTGGGACATGATTTGTCATTATGAAAGAGAAGGTCCTTATGCTTCTAAAACCTTACCGCAAGCGATGCGTGTTCATTGTTCAGAACGAACATCGCGTCTCTTGAATCTTGTGTTATGGAACTGGGAGTCACGATCATGGGCTAGTTCATCATGGACTCCAGCTGGTTAACTAGCAAGCAATAAGCCTCTGTTCTTCCCACAATAATTATTGCGATTGCAAGATATACGTTGAAGTATTGCACGCACGGCTATAGAAATACATATAGCAAACTAAGAATTAACATATAGTAAAATATACAAAAGTGACATTTTACCTAGCCTTCAGCTTCTCTCGCTCATTGGGCTTCAGAGGACATTGGAACCTACCAAGTGCTCTAAAATGGTGGTGTTAACTTGTTAACTTGTATGTAATGAAAAATGCTTTTAAATTGAATATGTCTTGAACTTCAGAATATGAGCTAATTAGTCTGGAGGATAATTTTCATTTGAATAGTAAAACGAGTGCATTTCTTCTTTGGCAATACAATTATTTATATTTACGCCGCCATAGATATATTTAATAGTATCTCCCAGTGACCTTTGACGTTTCAGCGGCAAACATGTCTGAGTCGATGGAAGAAGTGTGGACAATTGTTGCTAAAAATGTCATAATATTATAATGTTAGACTCTTCGTGTTATTGAATTTTTTGATCAATTGAAGTTAAAACCTATATGGCACTTGATGGTATGTTACTCGTTAGTCTATGGCCCATTGTAATAGCAACATTTGTCTGCTAGCAAACGTAGCATGCTAGCTAACGTTAGCTAGCTGGGACTGCTAACAATTACTTTAGCTTGTGATCTCAACTAGTTAACGTCAGTGCTGTATTATAAATAGTGTTATATTGTCTAGTAAATCTTGAAACTGCTGTGAAGTTGTATCATGTCCATACCATTTATGGACCATGGCTGTTTACATTTTTCATTTTACAATACATGCATACCTCAGTCATATTGCTGCATGTGAAGTGGTTCAAAATATAATCTTGTTAATAGCTAGTTAACTAATGGTTCTATGTCTTGTCCCTGTAGTATAACAGCTGAGGAAAATGACGTCTATTATCAAACTGACTGCTGTGTCAGGGGTGCAGGAGGAGTCTGCCCTCTGCTACCTGCTGCAGGTGGATGAGTTCCGCTTCCTCCTGGACTGTGGCTGGGATGAGAGCTTCTCCATGGACATCATTGATTCCATGAAAAGGTAGAAGCCCACATCATAATCTAAGCCAGTAGTTCTCAATGGGGTACTTGGCATATCTAAATGGACTACTTGGGAAGACTCAGAACATAGGCCTAATGATTGGTTACACATGAAGGGGGTACATCGGGCAGGGCAAAATGTGATTGGAGTTACTAATTGAGAGTCTCGATGTCAGCTATCTAGACATCCCCACCCCAGTCTCAATTGAATTGATTCCTAAAGTCAACAACTAGAACTTGTCCCAGTCAATCAGATTTCTTATGGGCCATTCCTCCTCCTCTCCAGGTATGTCCACCAGGTTGACGCGGTGCTCCTCTCCCATCCCGACCCCCTGCACCTGGGGGCCCTGCCCTATGCTGTGGGCAAGCTGGGCCTAAACTGCCCCATATATGCCACCATCCCCGTCTACAAGATGGGTCAGATGTTCATGTATGACCTGTATCAGGTGAGGCAGCGGTGTGCTAACCTGGTCCCAGATCAGTTTTTGGTGTCTTGCCAACTCTGCAAGACAGCACAAACAGATCTGGGACCAGGCTAGGGGATGTATGCAATGTACTGCGCCAGCGTTTCCCAATCCTGGTCCTGGGGACCCCAAGGGGTGCACATATTTTTTGGGGTCCTAGCACTAGATAGCTGATTCAAATAATCAAAGTCTGATGATTATTTCAATCAGCTGTGTAGTGCTAGGGCAAAAACCAATAATGTGGGGAACCGAAACGTGGGGGGGGTGGGAGTACAAGAGGTAACAGTGCACTGTAAAACCGAAACGTGGGGGCAGAGGGGGTAACAGTGCACTGTAAAACCGAAACGTGGGGGCAGAGGGGGTAACAGTAAAACTATTCTCACTTGTGATCTGTTGTTTTGGTAGTCGCGTAACAACACTGAGGACTTCAACCTGTTCACCCTGGATGATGTGGACTGCGCTTTTGACAAAATCCAGCAGTTGAAGTACTCCCAGATTGTCAATCTGAAAGGTCAGTAATCCATGTATCAGTGTTACATAATGACTCGATTATAATATATCATTTCTATTGACTCCTGCTGAGTAATGTACTGTATCTGTTCAAACCATAACACTGGTATCCAGTAATCCATCTTTCCTATTTGACAGGGAAAGACATGGTCTGTCCAATTTCGATTGCCTCCTGTTGTAGTGATCTCTTTGGCCTAGTATAAAACACTGGTTCAATCGACCTTTCTACTTTTTGTTTACAGGGAAAGGACATGGTCTGTCCATCACTCCACTTCCTGCTGGTCACATGATCGGAGGGACCATCTGGAAGATTGTGAAGGATGGGGAGGAGGAGATTGTTTACGCTGTGGACTTCAACCACAAAAGAGAGATGTGAGTAGAGGGAGGGAGAGATGTGAGTAGAGGGCCATCCCAGACTAAAAAAATAAATAAATCTTGGTTGCCCGAGAGTCGTCTGTTCTTTCGACCAATCGATTGGTCGAAATTTGATCATGTGTATTTTTCCATATGTGTTTTAATCAACTCTATGCACTGAGCTTGTCTGATGCTTTAAGTGCATTGTTTGATGAAATAATTAAGACGCACAGATGACTAGAGGTCTAGAACGCAATTGATTTGATTGGGCCGGGATCAGACTTGATGCTCTGTGTTAAAAAATCTCTCTCTATATATATATATATATATATATATATATATATATATATATATATATATATGTAACAGTATAACTTTAAACCGTCCCCTCGCCCCGACACGCGAACCAGGGACCCTCTGCACACATCAACAACTGACACCCACGAAGCGTCGTTACCCATCGCTCCACAAAAGCCGCGGCCCTTGCAGAGCAAGGGGCACCACTACTAATAGGTTTCAGAGCAAGTGACGTAACTGATTGAAACGCTACTAGCGCGTACCCGCTAACTAGCTAGCCATTTCACATCCGTTACACTCACCCCCCTTTCAACCTCCTCCTTTTCCGCAGCAACCAGTGATCCGGGTCACGGCACCAATGTAACAGTATAACTTTAAACCGTCCCCTCGCCCCGACACGCGAACCAGGGACCCTCTGCACACATCAACAACGGTCGCCCACGAAGCATCGTTACCCATCGCTCCACAAAGGCCACGGCCCTTGCAGAGCAAGGGGCACCACTACTAATAGGTTTCAGAGCAAGTGACGTAACTGATTGAAACGCTACTAGCGCGTACCCGCTAACTAGCTAGCCATTTCACATCCGTTACATATATATAGTGGGGAGAACAAGTATTTGATACACTGCCGATTTTGCAGGTTTTCCTACTTACAAAGCATGTAGAGGTCTGTAATTTTTGTCATAGGTACACTTTAACTGTGAGAGACGGAATCTCCAAAAATCCAGAAAATCACATTGTATGATTTTTAAGTCATTCATTTGCATTTTATTACATGACATAAGTATTTGATACATCAGAAAAGCAGAACTTAATATTTGGTACAGAAACCTTTGTTTGCAATTACAGAGATCATACGTTTCCTGTAGTTCTTGACCAGGTTTGCACACACTACAGCAGGGATTTTGGTCCACTCCTCCATACAGACCTTCTCCAGATCCTTCAGGTTTCGGGGCTGTCGCTGGGCAATACGGACTTTCAACTCCCTCCAAAGATTTTCTATTGGGTTCAGGTCTGGAGACTGGCTAGGCCACTCCAGGACCTTGAGATGCTTCTTACGGAGCCACTCCTTAGTTGCCCTGGCTGTGTGTTTCGGGTCGTTGTCATGCTGGAAGACCCAGCCACGACCCATCTTCAATGCTCATACTGAGGGAAGGAGGTTGTTGGCCAAGATCTCGCGATACATGGCCCCATCCATCCTCCCCTCAATACGGTGCAGTCGTCCTGTCCCCTTTGCAGAAAAGCATCCCCAAAGAATGATGTTTCCACCTCTATGCTTCACGGTTGGGATGTTGTTCTTGGGGTTGTACTCATCCTTCTTCTTCCTCCAAACACGGCGAGTGGAGTTTAGACCAAAAAAGTTGTGGAAAATACTGGAGATTAATAAAAAGGTGAGGAGTAAGCGCTGCGTACATATGTGTGTCAAACAGGTGCTGTTAGATTCTAATATACTTTTTATGACCGTTTGGAACAACACTAAATCAATTATAAGTGTACCGTAGAGTCTTAAGTTTTATTTTTTGGTTATAACAGTTGCATACATTCGTGAATGCAGTTGCCAACATGGAATAGTTTATTTACTAATTATTCAAGGGTCACTATGTTATTTTAAAACTAAAATGCTTGATTGCACTTAAAAACATGAATCACTCCTGATGTGTGATGTGAAGGAATGAATGATAGATAGATACAGTAGCCTATATAAGTATTGAAGCAGGCCTAAGTTACGGTATTAAGTCTAAACAGGATGCGCTCTTAGGCCTACAGCTTGGTGGTGGTTATAGGCTGCTATACTAAGCCTACTAATCATAATGGCATTAATTATTATAATGATGATCATTATAGTACTAATAATAGCAATAAGGAGATAAAGGGGAGTTATTATAAATCAAAATTTTCAGACAATTTGGAACAGTGTAAACAACACTAAATACATTATAAATAATACCAGAGAGGCTGGTCTAATGAACAAGTGTAAAGCCTTTATTAAAGCATAGCAAAGATTTAAGAACAGCTGAATTTGTGAAATTGTTTATCAGACATGTGTGTGTGAGGCTTGGTGCCTCACAGAATCAGTAAGCTATTAAACAAACACTCTGTGAGTGGAGGGATGGAGAGAAGAGCAAGCGATAGATGTGGGAAGGAGAGCTGAGGGGTGGAGGGATGGAGAGAAGAGCAAGCGATAGATGTGGGAAGGAGAGCTGAGGGGTGGGAAGGAGAGCTGAGGGGTGGAGGGATGGAGAGAAGAGCAAGCGATAGATGTGGGAAGGAGAGCTGAGGGGTGGGAAGGAGAGCTGAGGGGTGGAGGGATGGAGAGAAGAGCAAGCGATAGATGTGGGAAGGAGAGCTGAGGGGTGGGAAGGAGAGCTGAGGGATGGAGAGAAGAGCAAGCGATAGATGTGGGAAGGAGAGCTGAGGGGTGGGAAGGCGAGCTGAGGGGTGGAGGGATGGAGAGAAGAGCAAGCGATAGATGTGGGAAGGAGAGCTGAGGGGTGGGAAGGCGAGCTGAGGGGTGGGAAGGAGAGAGAGCTGTCGGTGGCGGAGAAAGCGAGCGACTTGAGTAGAGGGAGAACGATGGTTATTTTGTTTGTTTATTTTCTCCAGCCACCTGAATGGGTGTACGTTGGAGTCGGTGAGTCGTCCCTCTCTTCTCATCACAGACTCGTTCAACGCTACATACGTGCAGCCACGTCGCAAGCAAAGGGACGAGCAGCTCCTTAGTAAGTTAATCAACACTCAATCATCTGCAATCCTAGCCTGGTCACATATGTTTGTGCTGTCTTACCAACTACCTGTGGTCACTGGAAAGTCATGACCATAGGAGTTGGCCAGACAACACAAAAAGATCTGGGACCAGGCTACAGTAATACCTATTGGTTGAATATGAAGAGAGAGAAAAAGTGGTTTACCAATCGTCCCCCCCTCCTTCAGCCAATGTAATGGAGACCCTACGCGGCGACGGCAACGTGCTGATCGCGGTGGATACGGCAGGCCGTGTACTGGAGCTGGCTCAGCTGCTGGACCAGATCTGGAGGACGAAGGATGCCGGGCTGGGGGTCTACTCTCTGGCCCTGCTCAACAACGTCAGCTACAACGTGGTGGAGTTCTCCAAGTCTCAGGTCTGAGTCACACACATACCCTTTCATTACCTGACCACACAGTACCAGACAAATCTGAGTCTTTGCTTCAGCCTGCCTGGAGTGCCAGATGGGTGGGGTTTGCACTTTCGGGACTATTCTGTTGGTATAGTTGCAACATGTGAGCACAGCTAAAAAGTATTTGAAAGATCAAAAAATAATAATAATAATCCCCAGGTCCAGTACCATCTACATATACGTGCTTATGTGCTTTTATTCATGTTTCAATAGTGTGCTCACTACTCATTTAAATGGGCTGTCATATGTAACATGCTGCATCTTCTGAAAGGTATGAAAATGTTAGCATTTTGTGGCACGGGATTAATATATTTCGCAAAATGTAGCATGTCACAAACGGTACCTCAAACAGTCCGTCTTGCATCACTCTGTCATTGTAATAGGCATGGTAACAATAGTGGTGACTCTGTTATATTCTGCCCTACAGGTGGAGTGGATGAGTGACAAGCTGATGCGCTGCTTCGAAGACAAGCGCAACAACCCCTTCCAGTTCCGCCACCTGTCCCTGTGCCACAGCCTGGCCGACCTGGCCCGCGTGCCCAGCCCCAAGGTGGTGCTCTGCAGCCAGCCCGACCTGGAGTCTGGCTTCTCCCGCGAGCTCTTCATCCAATGGTGTCAGGACGCCAAGAACTCTGTGATCCTTACCTACCGTACCACGCCCGGCACCCTGGGCCGCTACCTCATCGACAACCCCGGGGAGAAGATGCTGGACCTGGAGGTGAAACTATAAGAGAAGACTTTAGGGAAGAAGAGCTGCCATTTTGGCTCAGATTTGGGGATTTATCTGTTTGTGCAGCGTGTCCATATGGCTCTTCCTGTCTCTGTTTCCATCTCAACTCAAGCATGGGAACAGCTTGATATGTCACACTGGCTTTCTCACCCCCCCCCCCCCTTTTCATACATTTTTGTTGTCATGTTGACAGATTAGGAAACGGGTGAAGCTGGAAGGCAGAGAGCTGGAAGAATACCTGGAGAAAGAGAGAATGAAGAAGGAAGCTGCCAAAAAACTTGAACAAGAAAAAGAGTGAGTCACTGACACTTTATTTCTGGCCTATTCGTATTCACAATACTACTGCACTGTGAATCATATTCTTCCAGGCGGGTTTGGGGTATTATTTAGCTGTTTTCTGTGTGTTTGGATGTGTGCACAGATGACATTTTAGTCATTTAGTAGACGCTCTTATCCAGTGCGACTTACAGTGCATCCATCTTAAGGGAACTAGGTGAGACAACCACATAACAGCACGGTTGTTCTCCAGGAATGAAGATGTGTTCGTCTTTGAGGTGACGAAACGCAGCAAGATTGTGTGTCTAATATATTTGTGTCTGTCTCAGGGTGGACGTGGACTCGAGTGATGAGAGCGACATGGAGGATGACCTGGAGCTGCCGGCGGTGGTGAAAACCAAACACCACGATCTCATGATGAAGGGAGACGGCGTCCGCAAGGGCAGCTTCTTCAAACAGGCCAAGAAGTCTTACCCCATGTTCCCCACCCACGAGGAGAGGGTCAAATGGGATGAGTACGGAGAGATCATCAGGTACTGTAGTCAGTGAACTAGTAGTGTTATGGAGAGATCATCAGGTACTGTAGTCAGTGAACTAGTAGTGTTATGGAGAGATCATCAGGTACTGTAGTCAGTGAACTAGTAGTATTATGGAGAGATCATCAGGTACTGTAGTCAGTGAACTAGTAGTATTATGGAGAGATCATCAGGTACTGTAGTCAGTGAACTAGTAGTATTATGGAGAGATCATCAGGTACTGTAGTCAGTGAACTAGTAGTGTTATGGAGAGATCATCAGGTACTGTAGTCAGTGAACTAGTAGTATTATGGAGAGATCATCAGGAACTAGTAGTATTATGGAGAGATCATCAGGTACTGTAGTCAGTGAACTAGTAGTATTATGGAGAGATCATCAGGAACTGTAGTTAGTGAACTAGTAGTATTATGGAGAGATCATCAGGTACTGTAGTTGTGAACTAGTAGTATTATGGAGAGATCAGGAACTAGTAGTGTTATGGAGAGATCATCAGGTACTGTAGTCAGTGAACTAGTAGTATTATGGAGAGATCATCAGGTACTGTAGTCAGTGAACTAGTAGTGTTATGGAGAGATCATCAGGTACTGTAGTCAGTGAACTAGTAGTGTTATGGAGAGATCATCAGGTACTGTAGTCAGTGAACTAGTAGTGTTATGGAGAGATCATCAGGTACTGTAGTCAGTGAACTAGTAGTGTTATGGAGAGATCATCAGGTACTGTAGTTAGTGAACTAGTAGTGTTATGGAGAGATCATCAGGTACTGTAGTCAGTGAACTAGTAGTGTTATGGAGAGATCATCAGGTACTGTAGTCAGTGAACTAGTAGTATTATGGAGAGATCAGGAACTAGTAGTGTTATGGAGAGATCATCAGGTACTGTAGTCAGTGAACTAGTAGTATTATGGAGAGATCATCAGGTAATGTAGTTAGTGAACTAGTAGTGTTATGGAGAGATCATCAGGTACTGTAGTCAGTGAACTAGTAGTGTTATGGAGAGATCATCAGGTACTGTAGTCAGTGAACTAGTAGTGTTATGGAGAGATCATCAGGTACTGTAGTCAGTGAACTAGTAGTGTTATGGAGAGATCATCAGGTACTGTAGTCAGTGAACTAGTAGTATTATGGAGAGATCATCAGGTAATGTAGTTAGTGAACTAGTAGTGTTATGGAGAGATCATCAGGTACTGTAGTCAGTGAACTAGTAGTGTTATGGAGAGATCATCAGGTACTGTAGTCAGTGAACTAGTAGTGTTATGGAGAGATCATCAGGTACTGTAGTCAGTGAACTAGTAGTGTTATGGAGAGATCATCAGGTACTGTAGTCAGTGAACTAGTAGTGTTATGGAGAGATCATCAGGTACTGTAGTCAGTGAACTAGTAGTGTTATGGAGAGATCATCAGGTAATGTAGTCAGTGAACTAGTAGTGTGGTGGTGTTATGGAGAGATCATCAGGTACTGTAGTTAGTGAACTGAGTAGTGTCATGGAGAGATCATCAGGTACTGTAGATCAGTGAACTAGTAGTGTTATGGAGAAGATCATCAGGTACTGTAGTCAGTGAACTAGTAGTATTATGGAGAGATCATCAGGTACTGTAGTCAGTGAACTAGTAGTGTTATGGAGAGATCATCAGGTACTGTAGTCAGTGAACTAGTAGTATTATGGAGAGATCATCAGGTACTGTAGTCAGTGAACTAGTAGTGTTATGGAGAGATCATCAGGTACTGTAGTCAGTGAACTAGTAGTGTTATGGAGAGATCATCAGGTACTGTAGTCAGTGAACTAGTAGTGTTATGGAGAGATCATCAGGTACTGTAGTCAGGGAACTAGTAGTGTTATGGAGAGATCATCAGGTACTGTAGTCAGTGAACTAGTAGTGTTATGGAGAGATCATCAGGTACTGTAGTCAGTGAACTAGTAGTGTTATGGAGAGATCATCAGGTACTGTAGTCAGTGAACTAGTAGTGTTATGGAGAGATCATCAGGTACTGTAGTCAGTGAACTAGTAGTGTTATGGAGAGATCATCAGGTACTGTAGTCAGGGAACTAGTAGTGTTATGGAGAGATCATCAGGTACTGTAGTCAGTGAACTAGTAGTGTTATGGAGAGATCATCAGGTACTGTAGTCAGTGAACTAGTAGTGTTATGGAGAGATCATCAGGTACTGTAGTTAGTGAACTAGTAGTGTTATGGAGAGATCATCAGGTACTGTAGTCAGTGAACTAGTAGTGTTATGGAGAGATCATCAGGTACTGTAGTCAGTGAACTAGTAGTATTATGGAGAGATCAGGAACTAGTAGTGTTATGGAGAGATCATCAGGTACTGTAGTCAGTGAACTAGTAGTATTATGGAGAGATCATCAGGTAATGTAGTTAGTGAACTAGTAGTGTTATGGAGAGATCATCAGGTACTGTAGTCAGTGAACTAGTAGTGTTATGGAGAGATCATCAGGTACTGTAGTCAGTGAACTAGTAGTGTTATGGAGAGATCATCAGGTACTGTAGTCAGTGAACTAGTAGTGTTATGGAGAGATCATCAGGTACTGTAGTCAGTGAACTAGTAGTATTATGGAGAGATCATCAGGTAATGTAGTTAGTGAACTAGTAGTGTTATGGAGAGATCATCAGGTACTGTAGTCAGTGAACTAGTAGTGTTATGGAGAGATCATCAGGTACTGTAGTCAGTGAACTAGTAGTGTTATGGAGAGATCATCAGGTACTGTAGTCAGTGAACTAGTAGTGTTATGGAGAGATCATCAGGTACTGTAGTCAGTGAACTAGTAGTGTTATGGAGAGATCATCAGGTACTGTAGTCAGTGAACTAGTAGTATTATGGAGAGATCATCAGGTAATGTAGTTAGTGAACTAGTAGTGTTATGGAGAGATCATCAGGTACTGTAGTCAGTGAACTAGTAGTGTTATGGAGAGATCATCAGGTACTGTAGTCAGTGAACTAGTAGTGTTATGGAGAGATCATCAGGTACTGTAGTCAGTGAACTAGTAGTGTTATGGAGAGATCATCAGGTACTGTAGTCAGTGAACTAGTAGTGTTATGGAGAGATCATCAGGTACTGTAGTCAGTGAACTAGTAGTGTTATGGAGAGATCATCAGGTACTGTAGTCAGTGAACTAGTAGTGTTATGGTGAGATCATCAGGTACTGTAGTCAGTGAACTAGTAGTGTTATGGAGAGATCATCAGGTAATGTAGTCAGTGAACTAGTAGTATTATGGAGAGATCATCAGGTACTGTAGTTAGTGAACTAGTAGTGTTATGGAGAGATCATCAGGTACTGTAGTCAGTGAACTAGTAGTGTTATGGAGAGATCATCAGGTACTGTAGTCAGTGAACTAGTAGTATTATGGAGAGATCATCAGGTAATGTAGTTAGTGAACTAGTAGTGTTATGGAGAGATCATCAGGTACTGTAGTCAGTGAACTAGTAGTGTTATGGAGAGATCATCAGGTACTGTAGTCAGTGAACTAGTAGTGTTATGGAGAGATCATCAGGTACTGTAGTCAGTGAACTAGTAGTGTTATGGAGAGATCATCAGGTACTGTAGTCAGTGAACTAGTAGTGTTATGGAGAGATCATCAGGTACTGTAGTCAGTGAACTAGTAGTGTTATGGAGAGATCATCAGGTACTGTAGTCAGTGAACTAGTAGTGTTATGGTGAGATCATCAGGTACTGTAGTCAGTGAACTAGTAGTGTTATGGAGAGATCATCAGGTAATGTAGTTAGTGAACTAGTAGTGTTATGGAGAGATCATCAGGTACTGTAGTCAGTGAACTAGTAGTGTTATGGAGAGATCATCAGGTACTGTAGTCAGTGAACTAGTAGTATTATGGAGAGATCAGGAACTAGTAGTGTTATGGAGAGATCATCAGGTACTGTAGTCAGTGAACTAGTAGTATTATGGAGAGATCATCAGGTACTGTAGTCAGTGAACTAGTAGTGTTATGGAGAGATCATCAGGTACTGTAGTCAGTGAACTAGTAGTATTATGGAGAGATCAGGAACTAGTAGTGTTATGGAGAGATCATCAGGTACTGTAGTCAGTGAACTAGTAGTATTATGGAGAGATCATCAGGTACTGTAGTCAGTGAACTAGTAGTGTTATGGAGAGATCATCAGGTACTGTAGTCAGTGAACTAGTAGTATTATGGAGAGATCAGGAACTAGTAGTGTTATGGAGAGATCATCAGGTACTGTAGTCAGTGAACTAGTAGTGTTATGGAGAGATCATCAGGTACTGTAGTCAGTGAACTAGTAGTGTTATGGAGAGATCATCAGGTACTGTAGTCAGTGAACTAGTAGTGTTATGGAGAGATCATCAGGTACTGTAGTCAGTGAACTAGTAGTGTTATGGAGAGATCATCAGGTACTGTAGTCAGGGAACTAGTAGTGTTATGGAGAGATCATCAGGTACTGTAGTCAGTGAACTAGTAGTGTTATGGAGAGATCATCAGGTACTGTAGTCAGTGAACTAGTAGTGTTATGGAGAGATCATCAGGTACTGTAGTTAGTGAACTAGTAGTGTTATGGAGAGATCATCAGGTACTGTAGTCAGTGAACTAGTAGTGTTATGGAGAGATCATCAGGTACTGTAGTCAGTGAACTAGTAGTATTATGGAGAGATCAGGAACTAGTAGTGTTATGGAGAGATCATCAGGTACTGTAGTCAGTGAACTAGTAGTATTATGGAGAGATCATCAGGTAATGTAGTTAGTGAACTAGTAGTGTTATGGAGAGATCATCAGGTACTGTAGTCAGTGAACTAGTAGTGTTATGGAGAGATCATCAGGTACTGTAGTCAGTGAACTAGTAGTGTTATGGAGAGATCATCAGGTACTGTAGTCAGTGAACTAGTAGTGTTATGGAGAGATCATCAGGTACTGTAGTCAGTGAACTAGTAGTATTATGGAGAGATCATCAGGTAATGTAGTTAGTGAACTAGTAGTGTTATGGAGAGATCATCAGGTACTGTAGTCAGTGAACTAGTAGTGTTATGGAGAGATCATCAGGTACTGTAGTCAGTGAACTAGTAGTGTTATGGAGAGATCATCAGGTACTGTAGTCAGTGAACTAGTAGTGTTATGGAGAGATCATCAGGTACTGTAGTCAGTGAACTAGTAGTGTTATGGAGAGATCATCAGGTACTGTAGTCAGTGAACTAGTAGTATTATGGAGAGATCATCAGGTAATGTAGTTAGTGAACTAGTAGTGTTATGGAGAGATCATCAGGTACTGTAGTCAGTGAACTAGTAGTGTTATGGAGAGATCATCAGGTACTGTAGTCAGTGAACTAGTAGTGTTATGGAGAGATCATCAGGTACTGTAGTCAGTGAACTAGTAGTGTTATGGAGAGATCATCAGGTACTGTAGTCAGTGAACTAGTAGTGTTATGGAGAGATCATCAGGTACTGTAGTCAGTGAACTAGTAGTGTTATGGAGAGATCATCAGGTACTGTAGTCAGTGAACTAGTAGTGTTATGGTGAGATCATCAGGTACTGTAGTCAGTGAACTAGTAGTGTTATGGAGAGATCATCAGGTAATGTAGTCAGTGAACTAGTAGTATTATGGAGAGATCATCAGGTACTGTAGTTAGTGAACTAGTAGTGTTATGGAGAGATCATCAGGTACTGTAGTCAGTGAACTAGTAGTGTTATGGAGAGATCATCAGGTACTGTAGTCAGTGAACTAGTAGTATTATGGAGAGATCAGGAACTAGTAGTGTTATGGAGAGATCATCAGGTACTGTAGTCAGTGAACTAGTAGTATTATGGAGAGATCATCAGGTACTGTAGTCAGTGAACTAGTAGTGTTATGGAGAGATCATCAGGTACTGTAGTCAGTGAACTAGTAGTATTATGGAGAGATCAGGAACTAGTAGTGTTATGGAGAGATCATCAGGTACTGTAGTCAGTGAACTAGTAGTATTATGGAGAGATCATCAGGTACTGTAGTCAGTGAACTAGTAGTGTTATGGAGAGATCATCAGGTACTGTAGTCAGTGAACTAGTAGTGTTATGGAGAGATCATCAGGTACTGTAGTCAGTGAACTAGTAGTGTTATGGAGAGATCATCAGGTACTGTAGTCAGTGAACTAGTAGTGTTATGGAGAGATCATCAGGTACTGTAGTTAGTGAACTAGTAGTGTTATGGAGAGATCATCAGGTACTGTAGTCAGTGAACTAGTAGTGTTATGGAGAGATCATCAGGTACTGTAGTCAGTGAACTAGTAGTATTATGGAGAGATCAGGAACTAGTAGTGTTATGGAGAGATCATCAGGTACTGTAGTCAGTGAACTAGTAGTATTATGGAGAGATCATCAGGTAATGTAGTTAGTGAACTAGTAGTGTTATGGAGAGATCATCAGGTACTGTAGTCAGTGAACTAGTAGTGTTATGGAGAGATCATCAGGTACTGTAGTCAGTGAACTAGTAGTGTTATGGAGAGATCATCAGGTACTGTAGTCAGTGAACTAGTAGTGTTATGGAGAGATCATCAGGTACTGTAGTCAGTGAACTAGTAGTATTATGGAGAGATCATCAGGTAATGTAGTTAGTGAACTAGTAGTGTTATGGAGAGATCATCAGGTACTGTAGTCAGTGAACTAGTAGTGTTATGGAGAGATCATCAGGTACTGTAGTCAGTGAACTAGTAGTGTTATGGAGAGATCATCAGGTACTGTAGTCAGTGAACTAGTAGTGTTATGGAGAGATCATCAGGTACTGTAGTCAGTGAACTAGTAGTATTATGGAGAGATCAGGAACTAGTAGTGTTATGGAGAGATCATCAGGTACTGTAGTCAGTGAACTAGTAGTATTATGGAGAGATCATCAGGTACTGTAGTCAGTGAACTAGTAGTGTTATGGAGAGATCATCAGGTACTGTAGTCAGTGAACTAGTAGTATTATGGAGAGATCAGGAACTAGTAGTGTTATGGAGAGATCATCAGGTACTGTAGTCAGTGAACTAGTAGTATTATGGAGAGATCATCAGGTACTGTAGTCAGTGAACTAGTAGTGTTATGGAGAGATCATCAGGTACTGTAGTCAGTGAACTAGTAGTGTTATGGAGAGATCATCAGGTACTGTAGTCAGTGAACTAGTAGTGTTATGGAGAGATCATCAGGTACTGTAGTCAGTGAACTAGTAGTGTTATGGAGAGATCATCAGGTACTGTAGTTAGTGAACTAGTAGTGTTATGGAGAGATCATCAGGTACTGTAGTCAGTGAACTAGTAGTGTTATGGAGAGATCATCAGGTACTGTAGTCAGTGAACTAGTAGTATTATGGAGAGATCAGGAACTAGTAGTGTTATGGAGAGATCATCAGGTACTGTAGTCAGTGAACTAGTAGTATTATGGAGAGATCATCAGGTAATGTAGTTAGTGAACTAGTAGTGTTATGGAGAGATCATCAGGTACTGTAGTCAGTGAACTAGTAGTGTTATGGAGAGATCATCAGGTACTGTAGTCAGTGAACTAGTAGTGTTATGGAGAGATCATCAGGTACTGTAGTCAGTGAACTAGTAGTGTTATGGAGAGATCATCAGGTACTGTAGTCAGTGAACTAGTAGTATTATGGAGAGATCATCAGGTAATGTAGTTAGTGAACTAGTAGTGTTATGGAGAGATCATCAGGTACTGTAGTCAGTGAACTAGTAGTGTTATGGAGAGATCATCAGGTACTGTAGTCAGTGAACTAGTAGTGTTATGGAGAGATCATCAGGTACTGTAGTCAGTGAACTAGTAGTGTTATGGAGAGATCATCAGGTACTGTAGTCAGTGAACTAGTAGTATTATGGAGAGATCAGGTAATGTAGAAATCGAAACAGGAAACCCCTTTGGATAATGAGCTCTAGCTATGCATTGGAATCTTTTTTGTAGCAGCTCCAGATGGCGTCACACAATATTGTACTAATGAATGACTGTCTCCAGACCGGAGGACTTCCTGGTACCAGAGCTCCAGGCCACTGAGGAGGAGAAGAACAAGCTGGAGTCGGGCATGGCCAACGGGGACGAACCCATGGACCAGGACTCCTCATCCAAAGTACCCACCAAGTGTACTTCCACTACGGAGAACCTAGAGATCAAGTAATTGGGCCCAAACACCTAAATGAGAGCAGACGTATTCAGAGCCTCACTGCTAAAATCATTCTGACGTAAATTCTAATGACATACAAGGCATATTGCTGAAAAATGTAAGCTTGTGATTTTAATTATACTGCCAAGACTATTAAGTAATTTTTTTATTTGCACAAAATATGAATTGTGCCCATTTCTTTCTAATATGATCCTAAAAGTAAAAAAAAAAAATCTTAATAATGCATATTTAAAATATTGAGAAATTATCAATTCTGGTCTGATCTTCCTGTGCAGAGCCAGGGTAACTTATATCGACTACGAGGGTCGCTCGGACGGTGACTCCATCAAGAAGATCATTAACCAAATGAAGCCGCGGCAGCTGGTGATCGTGCATGGCCCCCCCGAGGCCAGCCTGGACCTGGCCGAGTCCTGCAAGGCCTTCACCAAGGACATCAAGGTCTACACGCCCAAGCTGCAGGAGACTGTGGACGCCACCAGTGAGACACACATTTACCAGGTAGAATGTCATACAAAAATACATGCTCATGCAGGATATTTTGGGACAGGTTTTTGACTAATGCCCTGTGATTAATTGACCCATTTGACATATCATTTTGTTATCACTATTCACCAGTCAGAAAGTTGATGTGCTTTAGTCACGGTTACTGTAACTCAGGGGTGGGAAACTCCAGTCCTCCAGGGCCTGATTGGTGTCACACTCTTTTTCCATCCCTAGCAAACACAGCTGATTAATCAAATGTTGTTCTAACCTGAAGATCATGATTAGGTGATTATTGGAGTCAGGTGTGTTAGCTGGGGCAAGACTGTGACACCAATCAGGCCCTCAAGGACTGGAATTGCCCACCCCTGCTGTAACTAATCAAACCCAGGTCAAGCCATCTTAGAATTCTGGACCAGACAATGGCTCAATTGTGTATAAGGTTTATAATAATATTATAATATATGCCATTTAGCAGACACTTTTATCCAAAGCGACTTCCAGTCAAGCGTGCATTAGTATTACGTATGGGTGGTCCAGGGAATCAAACCCACTCTCCTGGTGTTGCAAACGCCGTGCTCTACCAACTGAGCTACAGAAGCAGTTTTATTTATGTGCAGAAATGTATAGAAACACGTAAACGTTGAGCTTAACCACTTTCTGTCGTATGTACATCAGAGGTTGTGTTCTTGTTCCCCAGGTGCGGTTGAAAGACTCACTGGTGAGCTCGCTGCAGTTCTGCCGCGCCAAGGACACAGAGCTGGCGTGGATCGACGGCGTACTGGACATGCGCGTGGTCAAGGTGGACACAGGCGTGCTGCCTGAGGAGGGCATGGTGAAAGGCGAGAAGGGAACTGGCGAGGAGGTTATGGAAGACAGCGAGCTGGCCATGGACGTGACCCCTGCTGACGATGCCACCACAGACCATAGCGTGGTGGCGCAGCAGCGCGCCATGAAGACGTTGTTTGGCGAGGATGTGCGCGAGCTGTCGGAGGAGAGTGATGTCATCCCTACCCTGGAGCCTCTGCCTGCCCACGAGGTGAGAGCGAGCGCTGGCCCCGGGGGAGGGGGAGAGCGAGCCATGGCCCCGGGGGAGGGGGAGAGCGAGCGCTGGCCCCGGGGGAGGGGGAGCGCCGGGGGAGGGGGAGAGCGAGCGCTGGCGCCGGGGGAGAGGGAGGAATACAGGAATACCGTAATCAGATCCTGAGGCGCATTTTCGTTTTTATATGGTATCTGTGACAAACATCTGTATTCCCAGTCATGTGAAATCCATAGATTAGAGCCTAATGAATTTATTTCAATTGACTGATTTCTTTATATGAACTGTAACTCAGTAAAATCTTTCAAATTGTTGGATGTTGCGTTTATATTTTTGTTCAGTATATTTTGTTAGCCGCTAACGTCAGTAAAAAGTTGGTAGTGTGCGACAAACGTAAGTGTCTGTTTCGGGTCTAAACTGCCGTCACAGATAATCCTGTGGCCGTGTATTAGTAATAGCAAAGTGATTTGCAGTCTGACTATTGCCTGTAAAATACCACAGTAATCCTTTTGAAAATGTGCTGTTCAATGTTTCACCATAACATTTTGGAATATACATTAAAATCGTTCAACTGAACATGTTCGCTGAAAACAGAAGCCTTGTTAAACTCACCTCCAATGTATAGCGACTGTATGGTTTTAGTTCCACAGAGTCCAACTGGTCTTGGATCAGGTGTATAAAAAACAGTTGTGGTTCTAACCCATGCACACCCTGTCTAACTCACAGATCCCAGGCCACCAGTCAGTGTTTATCAACGAGCCGCGCCTGTCCGACTTCAAGCAGGTACTGCTGAGGGAGGGCATCCAGGCTGAGTTTGTGGGAGGAGTGCTGGTGTGTAACAACATGGTGGCCGTCCGCAGGGTAAGTTTACTGTCCGTCTGTCCCCCCCCCTCCCCAACACACAGTACGGTCATTAATTCAGCCCTGTGTTCATTCTGCACCAACTCGGTGGCCTTGTAGTTAGTGTCTGCCTTGAGGTTGGGAGTTCGATCCCTGGCCGAGTCATACCTAAGTCTCTGCTTGGCACTCAGCATTAAGGAGATTGGGGGTAAGGCCCTGTGATAGACGAGCGTCCTGTCCAGGGGGTGTACTTGTACATCAAGATGCCTCACACTACAGAAACAGGAGATATGAGCCGTTCCAGGTCACACTAGCCAAGGCTCCTTACATTCAGCGCTCTGTGACAGCCTAAACCATCCCTTTCACTGAGCTGCTGCATGGGAAATGGTAAATAAGCCCAGAGGGTGCATGGGTTGTTTTGTTGTGTTGTCAACAAAACTATATATGTATTTAACTTCAATTTAATAGCGATTGTTATTTATTTACAAGAATGCTCTGGGGAAGGAAGGATGACGCAGAAACGACATGATACATTTTATTCAAAGTTGGAAATTAGCAGACGTAACAGCCAAGACTAGGAACCTGTGACAATAAACCATTTCTGCTTCTGTACAAAAGTCAGCAACACTTAATCTCCATTTTGCATCTGCTTGTGATTTTTTTTAAATATATCATTTTTTATGATGTTGGGAGTTTTCAGTGATAATGCACGTGTGACCCCTCTAACCCTTGTCTCCTCCCCTGTACAGACGGAGGCGGGGCGCATCGGCCTGGAAGGATGCCTGTGTGATGACTATTATAAGATCCGTGAGCTGCTGTATCAGCAGTATGCTGTGGTGTAGGAGGGAGGAGCTGCATCAGCAGTATGCTGTGGTATCCTGTAGGAGAGAGGAGCAACATGCAGCAGAGATGGTGTCAGTCATGACAGTATCACACAGACAGGATGGAGGAGAGTGAGGACTATTACCCAGAGGACCACAGGGTTCTAGGTGTTCTCCACACACAGGCTGCCTGAGCTCCCCTCGGGAGCCTCCAGCTGTTTGAATTCCAACTGCTGTGTTGATTTGTCGTCTCCCCCCCCCCCCCCATTTAAAAATCTGTTTACTGTTTATTGTGTGTCTTTCCCCACCGCAGTGAGAGACAGATGGGCTTTTCTGGAGTGACCTCTCCTTGATGTGACCCTTAGGGTAATTTTTACCTCTCCTCAAGCCCCCTCGGCTCTGGACTGGGCTAGCGAGGTGAAAGCTCACCGCTGGAGAGTCCCAACATCGTTCGACGTAGGCTGGAATGGTTTATCAGTGTATCTGTTGTTTTGTGTTTCTCTTTAAAGCTGCAATATGTAATGTTTTGGTGACCCAACCAAATTCACATAGAAATGGGAGTTTTTGATATGTCGTTCTCATTGAAAGCAAGTCTATGAAGTGGTAGATCTGTTGTATTTCGATGCTTCCCATTACGTTTTGTTTTTGCATCTTTTACTTTCGGATTCATACACCAGCTTCAAACAGCCAAAAAATGCTATATTTTGGTTTATTGAAAAGATATTTCACCGTGGTTTAGATAGTACAATGATTCTCTACAGTATACATCGTTTGTTTTGTCACAAACTGAGATTATTAGAATTTTAGCAACCAGGAAATGGCGGCGCGATTACTGCATATTGGACCTTTAAATTCCCTTTTCTGAACAAATAAATGTGTTTGTTTCCTATATATTTTCCCGTGGGTTGAGAGGGGAACGAGACGTGTTTACGCTGTAGGCAGGGTTGGGGGCAATTCAGGAAGTGAACAGTGTTTCAATGAGGTCCAATTTTTTTATATTTTTTTAAGTTTTCATTTTTACTTCCTGAGTTGATTAAATGGATTTGCCTGTATGTAGGCAAGTTCCATTACAGGGGCTTTACTAAACGGTACTGCTGCAGTTACAGTTTGACGCCACCAGATGGAGCCATGTTTCATCCATTCTGTCTGCCTCAGATTCCTTTTATCAAGTGTGTTCACACAGCAGCAGTTCCAGGGTTAGAGATGACATTGTCCCTGCAGTGATATCTTGGTAAATTAGCATAATGCACTGTCATGTAAATAACACACTAGAATAGTACATTCTCTCATGCTTGTATTTCAGGTAACTGAAATCAGGTGAATTATGAGACCGAGGAAAGTAAAAATGGATTTTAAAATGGCTCGCTGGTTTGTTAATTTTTCTAATCCACATATAAGGTCAATATTGTTATCCCTGTGAAGTTTGAATTACCCATTGTATCGGGTGTGTGTGTGTGCATAGTAGGCCTAAATGGCACCCTAATTCCTTTAAAGTGCACTTCTTTTAGCCCTATGCTGAAAAGTAGTGCACTATAAAGAGAGGAGGGTGCCATTTCAGACACAGCCGTGTGTGAGGGTGTCAGTGTTGTGACTAACAAAGCAGCCTTTTTTTCTGCTCGGTCGTGGCTCGTCATTGGCTGATGTCCGCTGCTGCAGCAGTGGGGGCACATCGTATCGTTCACAGGCAGCGTTGTGCTAATCCCCAGGGTGGGCCCAAGCCTTCCTACCACATGGTCACTGCCGTGGCTCTACGCACCACCCTACCTCACACACTATACACACTCAATGACGTCACACCAACGTCCATGTCTGCTAGTAGAACGCCCCACGTATGACCCCGCGGCCAGTCAGAGGACGGTGGGCCACAAACACACTAGTCATGGTGGGCCGAGCGAGGGATCATGGATGGAGGGAGTTATAGGCATGAGCAGCATGGATGGCTGGCCCACTGACGTGCGGCTAGTAGAGTTTTATACAGTACAGTTACGTAACATACAGTTTTGCACTTTAGAAACATTAAAATTTAAATGCCCTTTTTTATAATCCATGGCACAGGCACACGCACAAAAAAACTTGTGAACGTCAGTAACCCCTTCTGTGACTGTGAGAGGGAGATAGAATGGGATAGAGATAAACAGAGAAGACAGACAGACCGAGAGAGAGATAGAGGCTCCTCTGTGCCGCAGGGCATGCCAGGCCTGCCCAGTCACTGCTTTTCATTTTGATAATTGACGGCGAGAACGCCAGAAATGTCCATCAGCGTAATCCTCTTAGCTTTCATAATGCTGACTCTGTCACAGAAGCCCCTGTTTTAATGTAACGAGTAGCTAAGCCTGCCTAGCGTGGCCATGGGACATCATGAGTCGCTCTGCCACCTCGGTCCACTAAGGCCCCACTCTGTCCCCCGGAGCCAGGGAGGAGACCTGTGGGTTCTGCCCCCTGAGTGTTTCCCAAATGGTACCCTATTTCCTATATAGTGCACTACATTTGACCAGAGCCCTATGGGCCCTTGTAAAAGTCATAAATAGGCTGCTATTCGGGACGAAGGCCCTTTCTCCCGCACTCACTCAACAAGTTCCCTTATAATCTATCCTGAGATCAGGTTAAATTAGTCCAGTCGCTGTTGTGTTCCTGAGCACCATGGGGTGGGAGGACCAGAGTGAATATCCTCTCTCACCCTCCATCCCTCCCCCCACAAGGCGGACCACGTAATGCTGCCAGTGACATCAATGGAATAATGTGAAAGAGGAGTGGTTTTCTAGGAAACAGAATGTTCTAAACATAACATATGTCACAGACACACAAAGCAAAATCCCACAATGTCCATTCCAGCTTTCATTGACTGGGCTCCAGAAGGTATGAACAGTTTCATGTGGGTGTGAAACATCCCTGGTTTCCTGCATTAGGGTATGAGGGGGGATCTGCTTCTCCCCCCCCCCCCATTCTCTCTCCCTCCGTCTCTAGATCTCTAATTCCCCCTCGATTCCACGGGGCTGGGTAATCCCCCTGTGCCAGCGTCTTCCTGTGGTAATGGTCCTCAGCAGGGGAGCCAGTCATGCCCACTCACTAGTAAAACAAACATGGAGGGGCTGGCTTGGGGCTGCATGGCTGGGGTAGCTGGGGATGCAATGGGCTGAGCATCCTCTGAATTACACAGTTACTGTGGTGATCCTCTTACGCAATCTGCTCCTCACACCGGCCTACAATGCAAGGTAGGCGATCTCTGTGAGCACAAATCCATCCACAAAGGCAGGCAGGCACTGCCAGATTATCCCAGGGGCCAATCATACAGGCAGCTGCCACGTTGCCTTTGTGATAAGACAATGGTGCTTTTTGTTGTTTGTGTGCATTTGTGGATGGAGGACAAAGGATGATAGAGATGATGGAGCTATGGATGAGATACAGCTGATCGTTTGTGCGTGTGTGACTGCCTGTATATTACCCTAGCCTAGATCATGAAAGATAGTTTTTCTTGGCAAAAAGACGGGGCAGAATATTTTCCAATTCAAAACCAACCGGAACAGTTGGTGTGCGTTACCTGAAGCGATGCTAGCTGGATGAGGGCAGTTTCAGCCCGTAGCAAACAGCTAGCGCTAGCTCCCACTGTCATGTAGTTACAGCTACAGTCAGCAGAATGAGACCTGGCTCTCCGGCTCATCCTAATCAGCCTGCGTCAGTGGGAGAGAGCACTATCTGATTTGACATGCCTGACAATGCTGTGAAAATAGCTGCTGGTGATGAGAGGAGTAGGGTTCAGTGTGCGACTCAAATGGCACCCTATTCCCTATATAGTACATTACTTTTGACCAGGGCCCACTGGGCTCTGATCAAAAGTAATGCACTATGTAGGTATGGTGTGTCATTTGGGATTCTGACAGTGTTTAAAAGTAGTGCACTATGTAGGGAATAGGTCTGACAGTGTTTAAAAGTAGTGCACTATGTAGGGAATAGGGTGTCACTTGGGACAATACCAGTGTTAATTTGAAAGCTGTTCAGATATACAGCAAACCTGTACACAGTAGTTAGTAGGCTACAGGGGTTGGAAATGTAAAAAGTAACTCTGGGAACGGACCAATGTAAAATATTTGAATTCACCTTAAAAAACATTTACATGTCAAAATGATTTCCCATTTTTAACCCCCTTGGTAAATGTGGTACTTTACGGCAATGAATCAGCCTGCATGGCGATTGAAATTATGGAGAGCTGTTTTGCAGGTAGAGAATGGTGTGATAACAATGTGTTGTGCTGTCAGATGACTTTGTGCTTTGTCACGTAAAGGCATCATATACATCATATAAATAATTGACCACTCATCTGCAGAATAATGTTATTTTTGTTAAAAAAACGAACACAAAAAAACAACCCTAAGGAAGATTGTAAAGTAGGTGGATGTGGCTGAACTGAAAAAAAGCGACGTTTTTTTCATTGGGAATGTTTTGGACAATGTTTTGGACAATCTGTACATGACAAAGGCAGAATGGAAAATCAATAGTATTTGGATTTCACAGTTGTATATTTTAGACAAATATATAATCTCAGCAAAAAAAAATGAACATCCCTTTTTCAGGACCCTGTCTTTCAAAGATAATTCATAAAAATCTAAATAACTTCACAGTCTTCATTGTAAAGGGTTTAAACACTGTTTCCCATGCTTGTTCAATGACCCAAAAACAATTAATGAACATGCACCCGTGGAACGGTCGTTAAGACACTAACAGCTTACAGAGGGTAGGTAATTAAGGTCACAGTTATGAAAACTTAGGACACTAAAGAGGCCTTTCTACTGACTCTGAAAAACACCAAAAGAAAGATGCCCAGGGTCCCTGCTCATCTGTGTGAACGTGCCTTAGGCAAGCTGCAAGAAGGCATGATGACTGCAGATGTGGCCAGGGCAATAAATTGCAATGTCCGTACTGTGAGACGCCTAAGACAGCGCTACAGGGAGACAGGATGGACAGCTGATCGTTCTCGCAGTGGCAGACCACATGTAACAACACCTGCACAGGATCGGTACACCCAGTACATCCGAACATCACACCTGCGGGGACAGGTACAGGATGGCAACAACAACTGCCCAAGTTACACCAGGAACACACAATCCCTCCATCAGTGCTCAGACTGTCTGCAATAGGCTGAGAGAGGCTGGACTGAGGGCTTGTAGGCCTGTTGTAAGGCAGGTCCTCACCAGACATCACCGGCAACAACGTCGCCTATGGGCACAAACCCACTGGCGCTGGACCAGACAGGACTGGCAAAAAGTGCTCTTCACTGACGAGTCAAGGTTTAGTCTCACCAGGGGCGATGGTCGAATTCGCGTTTATCGTCGAAGGAATGAGCGTTACACCGAGGCCTGTACTTTGGAGCGGGATCGATTTGGAGGTGGAGGTTCCGTCATGGTCTGGGGCATTGTGTCACAGCATCATCGGACTGAGCTTGTTGTCATTGCAGGCAATCTCAATGATTTCCTGCAAGACAGGAATGTCATTGTTCTGCCATAGCCAGCGAAGAGGCCGGATCGCAATCCCATTGAGCACGTCTGGGACCTGTTGGATCGGAGGGTGAGGGCTAGGGCCATTCCCCCCAGAAATGTTCGGGAACTTGCAGGTGCCTTGGTGGAAGAGTGGGGTAACATCTCACAGAAAGAACTGGCAAATCTGGTGCAGTCCATGAGGAGGAGATGCACTGCAGTACTTAATGCAGCTGGTGGCCACACCAGATACTGACTGTTACTTTTGACCACCCCTTTGTTCAGGGACACATTATTTAATTTCTGTTAGTCACATGTCTGTCGAACTTGTTCAGTTTGTCTCAGTTGGTGAATCTTATGTTCATACAAATATTTACACATGTTAAGTTTGCTGAAAATTAACGCAGTTGACATTTCTTTTTTTGCTGAGTTTATTTGCAATAAGTCGTGAATGGGCTTTCCCACTGGGCAAAAACTGGTTTCCACGTCATTTCAACCCCCAAAAATCTATGCGATGACATTTAATCAATGTGGGAAACTAATTGGATTATGCAAAAAGTCAACATCTGGGAATTTCAACTTTTTCCCCCAATTTTTTTTATCTACAGTGCCTTCGGAAAGTATTCAGACCCCTTGACTTTTTCCACATTTTGTTACATTCCAGCCTAATTTTTAAATTGATTTAAATGGTTTCCCCCCCCCCTCAATCAACACACAATACCCAGTAATGACAACCCCAAAAAATAATTGGTGTTTAGAAAATGTTGCTAATTTATAAAAGATAAGAACTGAAATATCACATTTACATAAGTATTCAGACCCTTTACTCAGTACTTTGTTGAAGCACCTTTGGCAGCGATTACAGCCTTGAGTCTTCTTGGGGACGACGCTACAAGCTTGGCACACCTGTATTTGGGGAGTTTCTCCCATTCTTCTCTGCAGATCCTCTGAAACTCTGTCAGGTTGGATAGGGACTGTTGCTGCACAGCTATTTTCAGGTCTCTCCAGAGATGTTTGATCGGATTCAAGTCCGGGCTCTGGCTGGGCCACTCAAGGACATTCAGAGACTTGTCCCGAAGCTTGTCTTGGCTGTGTGCTTAGGGTCATTGTCCTGTTGGAAGGTGAACCTTCACCTAGGTCTGAGGTCTTGAGTGCTTTGGAGCAGGTCTTCATCAAGGATCGCTCTGTACTTAACTCTGTTCATCTTTGCCTTGATCCTGACTAGTCTCCCAGTCCCTGCCGCTGAAAAACAACCCCACAGCATGATGCTACCACCACCATGCTTCACTGTTGTGATGGTGTCAGGTTTCCTCTAGATGTGATGCTTGGCATTAAAGGCCAAAGAGTTTAATCCTTCAATGCTGCAGAAATGTTTTGGTACCCTTCCCCAGCTCTGTGCCTCGAAACAATCCTGCCTCTGAGCTCTACGGACAGTTCCTTCGACCTCATGGCTTGGTTAATGCTCTGACATGCACTGTCAACTGTGGGACCTTATATAGACAGGTGTTTGCCCTTCCAAATTATGTTCAATCAATTGAATTTACCACAGGTGGACTCCAATCAAGTTGTAGAAACAGCTCAAGGATGATCAATGGAAACAGAATGCTCCTGAGCTCAATTTGGAGTCTCAAAGCAAAGGGTCTGAGTACTTGTGTCAATAAGGTATTTCTGTTTTTTATAAGTTAGCAAACATATCTAAAAACTTGTTTTTGCTTTGTCATTATGGGGTATTGTGTGTAGATTGCTGAAGATGATAATATTTTTCATCCATTTTAGATTAAGGTTGTAACAAAACAGAATGTTGAAAAAGTCAAGGGGTCTGAATAGTTTCAGAAGGCACCATAGATCCAAATGGCATGGTGAAATGTTTTCTTGATTTCACATTGAATTCACATGACTGGACAACTTAACCAAATGAAAATGAAAACTAGACGTTGAACTGACATCTGTGCCCAGTGGGGTGCTTCAAACTAATGATGACTTTAGTGCAACTGTTCTTTACAAACTCAAGACACAAACATATAGAAAAACACAATGCCAGCAATTACCATCATTTTTGTTATATTGTCACATACACCAGATAGGTACAGTGAAATGTGTTGTTTAACAGGGTCAGCCATAGTAGTACAGCATCCCTGGAGCTTTGTCCTTGTAGGCCCAGGTATTTGAACCAGCAACCTTTTGGTTACTAGCCCAACGCTCCAACTGCTCGATTACCACACCAGGCAGGTATCAAGCCTAGTAGGCAGCGACTGATGAAGTTGTATTAAAAAAAGCCTTGCGGCTCGTTGGCTTTATTGCATCAGTCCAGCCCTTATAGAGTGCTCCTACTTCAGGGAACATCTCCACTCCCTCATTTGTCGGATCAGTTCCCCAGTCAAGCTACATCATATTTTGGATCCTGTCTCTGCAACTGATGTTATCTTCCCAGAATAAATGGGCTTGGTGGACTGCAGGAATAACCTTTGTGGTCTGTCTCAATGGGATTCTTTGCAGTGCTTTGCAAGGGGAAAAGGTTGCTCTTTCCTTTGCCTGCCTTCCTTGCTGCTCGGCAGTCAGAAGAATGATGAAGTTATTTATGTGAGGCTCATTACAAATGGCCCGTGCCCTTGCCGAGATAGCCCCATCGTCTGAATCGTCTGAACTACGGACGGAACTTGAATGAGAAACCTTGGAAGTATTGCCCCATTTTACAGTAAAAAAAAAAACGTAATTCAATCTGGTCAAGTACTGCTAGGGCTTTTGTCCAAATGAATACGATCATTTGAAACAGCAAAATGACTGGAGTGTCATTGGGCCTGTGGCACCAAGGAGATATTTTGTAAGGACTGTAAAGTGCTGCAGTGGTATGAGGGATGAGTGCTTTCACTAGACAGAATGTGGGCAGGTCAGGAAGTAGACCAGAGTTTAAAGGGACACTTCACTCCAAAATAAAAGCTGGTCAGATGTTTTCAGAACTCAAAATGTGTCTAAAGTCAAGATGAATCCACATTCTACGCCATCGGTTGTTAAGTTCCAGCCATAGATAAGCACCGGAAATCAGGGAATTATACACTGCTTGCCTTTTCCGTCCATTTCAAGGATATTCTTTGAAGTGGAACAGGTGATGTTTACCAATATGTCATGGCAGCAGCCAGCAGAAAATATCTACCTGTATTTGGGAAGAGATAAATCTCTTCTGGGAAAATTGTGTTTGCCTGGCCTGTCTGTATCAGAGGTAACACTCAGTGGATGATTGTGTCCACTTGTTATGGAGATGACATCAGTCAGTCAGTCATAGTGGAGATGACATCAGTCAGTCATAGTGGAGATGACATCAGTCAGTCAGTGGAGATGTCATCAGTCAGTCAGTCATAGTGGAGATGACATCAGTCGGTCAGTCAGTCATAGTGGAGATGACATCAGTCAGTCAGTCATAGTGGAGATGACATCAGTCAGTCAGTCATAGTGGAGATGACATCAGTCAGTCAGTCAGTCATAGTGGAGATGACATCAGTCAGTCAGTCAGTCATAGTGGAGATGACATCAGTCAGTCAGTCAGTCATAGTGGAGATGACATCAGTCAGTCAGTCAGTCATAGTGGAGATGACATCAGTCAGTCAGTCATAGTGGAGATGACATCAGTCAGTCATAGTGGAGATGTCATCAGTCAGTCAGTCATAGTGGAGATGACATCAGTCAGTCATAGTGGAGATGACATCAGTCAGTCATAGTGGAGATGACATCAGTCAGTCATAGTGGAGATGACAGTCAGTCAGTCATAGTGGAGATGTCATCAGTCAGTCAGTCATAGTGGAGATGACATCAGTCAGTCAGTCAGTCATAGTGGAGATGTCATCAGTCAGTCAGTCATAGTGGAGATGACATCAGTCAGTCAGTCAGTCAGTCATAGTGGAGATGACATCAGTCAGTCAGTCAGTCATAGTGGAGATGTCATCAGTCAGTCAGTCATAGTGGAGATGACATCAGTCAGTCAGTCAGTCATAGTGGAGATGACATCAGTCAGTCATAGTGGAGATGTCATCAGTCAGTCAGTGGAGATGTCATCAGTCAGTCATAGTGGAGATGACATCAGTCAGTCATAGTGGAGATGACATCAGTCAGTCAGTCATAGTGGAGATGACATCAGTCAGTCAGTCATAGTGGAGATGACATCAGTCAGTCAGTCATAGTGGAGATGACATCAGTCAGTCAGTGGAGATGACATCAGTCAGTCATAGTGGAGATGTCATCAGTCAGTCAGTCATAGTGGAGATGACATCAGTCAGTCATAGTGGAGATGACATCAGTCAGTCATAGTGGAGATGACATCAGTCAGTCATAGTGGAGATGACAGTCAGTCAGTCATAGTGGAGATGACAGTCAGTCAGTCATAGTGGAGATGTCAGTCAGTCAGTCATAGTGGAGATGACATCAGTCAGTCAGTCAGTCATAGTGGAGATGACATCAGTCAGTCAGTCATAGTGGAGATGACATCAGTCAGTCAGTCAGTCAGTCATAGTGGAGATGACATCAGTCAGTCAGTCAGTCATAGTGGAGATGACATCAGTCAGTCAGTCATAGTGGAGATGACATCAGTCAGTCAGTCATAGTGGAGATGACGTCAGTCAGTCATAGTGGAGATGACATCAGTCAGTCATAGTGGAGATGTCATCAGTCAGTCATAGTGGAGATGACATCAGTCAGTCAGTCAGTCATAGTGGAGATGACATTAGTCAGTCATATCGGAGATGTCATCAGTCAGTCAGTGGAGATGACATCAGTCAGTCATAGTGGAGATGACATCAGTCAGTCATAGTGGAGATGACATCAGTCAGTCAGTCAGTCATAGTGGAGATGACATCAGTCAGTCAGTCAGTCATAGTGGAGATGACATCAGTCAGTCATAGTGGAGATGTCATCAGTCAGTCAGTGGAGATGACATCAGTCAGTCATAGTGGAGATGACATCAGTCAGTCATAGTGGAGATGACATCAGTCAGTCAGTCATAGTGGAGATGACATCAGTCAGTCAGTCATAGTGGAGATGACATCAGTCAGTCAGTCATAGTGGAGATGACATCAGTCAGTCAGTGGAGATGACATCAGTCAGTCAGTGGAGATGACATCAGTCAGTCAGTGGAGATGACATCAGTCAGTCAGTCAAAGTGGAGATGACATCAGTCAGTCAGTCATAGTGGAGATGACATCAGTCAGTCAGTGGAGATGACATCAGTCAGTCAGTCATAGTGGAGATGACATCAGTCAGTCATAGTGGAGATGACATCAGTCAGTCAGTGGAGATGACATCAGTCAGTCAGTCATAGTGGAGATGACATCAGTCAGTCAGTCATAGTGGAGATGACATCAGTCAGTCAGTCATAGTGGAGATGACATCAGTCAGTCAGTCATAGTGGAGATGACATCAGTCAGTCATAGTGGAGATGACATCAGTCAGTCATAGTGGAGATGACATCAGTCAGTCATAGTGGAGATGACATCAGTCAGTCAGTCAGTCATAGTGGAGATGACATCAGTCAGTCAGTCATAGTGGAGATGACATCAGTCAGTCAGTCATAGTGGAGATGACATCAGTCAGTCAGTCATAGTGGAGATGACATCAGTCAGTCATAGTGGAGATGACATCAGTCAGTCAGCCATAGTGGAGATGTCATCAGTCAGTCAGTGGAGATGACATCAGTCAGTCAGTCATAGTGGAGATGACATCAGTCAGTCAGTCATAGTGGAGATGACATCAGTCAGTCATAGTGGAGATGACATCAGTCAGTCAGTCATAGTGGAGATGACATCAGTCAGTCAGTCAGTCAAAGTGGAGATGACATCAGTCAGTCAGTCATAGTGGAGATGACATCAGTCAGTCAGTGGAGATGACATCAGTCAGTCAGTCATAGTGGAGATGACATCAGTCAGTCATAGTGGAGATGACATCAGTCAGTCAGTGGAGATGACATCAGTCAGTCAGTCATAGTGGAGATGACATCAGTCAGTCAGTCATAGTGGAGATGACATCAGTCAGTCAGTCATAGTGGAGATGTCATCAGTCAGTCAGTGGAGATGACATCAGTCAGTCAGTCATAGTGGAGATGACATCAGTCAGTCAGTCATAGTGGAGATGTCATCAGTCAGTCAGTGGAGATGACATCAGTCAGTCAGTCATAGTGGAGATGACATCAGTCAGTCAGTCATAGTGGAGATGACATCAGTCAGTCAGTCATAGTGGAGATGACATCAGTCAGTCAGTCATAGTGGAGATGACATCAGTCAGTCAGTCATAGTGGAGATGACATCAGTCAGTCAGTCATAGTGGAGATGACATCAGTCAGTCAGTCAGTCATAGTGGAGATGACATCAGTCAGTCAGTCAGTCATAGTGGAGATGACATCAGTCAGTCAGTCATAGTGGAGATGACATCAGTCAGTCAGTGGAGATGACATCAGTCAGTTATAGTGGAGATGACATCAGTCAGTCAGTCATAGTGGAGATGACATCAGTCAGTCATAGTGGAGATGTCTGTTGGCTCCAGAATGCATATATTATTAGGCTCTCTGCAGCTTCTCTCTCCCTGATGTTTATCTTCCCACCCGACCAGGCATACAAACAAACCTGCAGTGCTGCCACAGAACCAACGCTCCACCTCGAGGATGAATATTTTATTTTTCCTGCAGCTAACTGAGGTTTTTGCGAGGAGTAAATTTTGAGCTTCCCCAGGGACTCTCCTTGTACACAACGATGCTGTACTGTGCTATTTGTGGCATCCGTTCAGGTGGGGAAAGTTGGGGGAACGTTAGCACATAGGAAACCGTCAGTAAAAAAGGTCAGTCCTGGCTTCTGCGTTGCATTGTGCTATTAATACAGAACCGGAGACTAGCGGATTAGCGTCCCTCGGACTCCCTCCCTCTCTCCTCCACCAGCTCCTGAACAATTAGCTAAAAATTGGTTACAATGCCAGCAGGGCATTAATGCAAGGTGTCAGACTTCCTCCTGAAGCTCCCAGTGTCACCCAGGCCCAGGCCTCCTCTCCTCCCTCATCCTCTCCTCTTCCCACCTCTCCTGTCCTCTAGAGATGGACATGTATGCTCGCTCAGCTTTCTGCGTGTTACTGGTGAATCTGCCACTCTCATGTATAGTATTGGATATCCCAGCTCAGCCTAGCAACTGATTAGATATCCCAGCTCAGCCTAGCAACTGATCGGATATCCCAGCTCAGCCTAGCAATTGATTGGATATACCAGCTCAGCTTAGCAACTGATTGGATATCCCAGCTCAGCCTAGCAACTGATTGGATATCCCAGCTCAGCCTAGCAATTGATTGGATATACCAGCTCAGCTTAGCAACTGATTGGATATCCCAGCTCAGCCTAGCAACTGATTGGATATCCCAGCTCAGCCTAGCAATTGATTGGATATCCCAGCTCAGCCTAGCAACTGATTGGATATACCAGCTCAGCCTAGCAACTGATTGGATATCCCAGCTCAGCTTAGCAACTGATTGGATATCCCAGCTCAGCCTAGCAACTGATTGGATATCCCAGCTCAGCCTAGCAACTGATTGGATATACCAGCTCAGCCTAGCAACTGATTGGATATCCCAGCTCAGCCTAGCAACTGATTGGATATCCCAGCTCAGCCTAGCAACTGATTGGATATCCCAGCTCAGCCTAGCAACTGATTGGATATCCCAGCTCAGCCTAGCAACTGATTGGATATCTGAACCCATTCAAATGCCTCCCCCCCCACTTACATAATGGCTGCTAACAACTTTAGAATACAAACAAGTTATGTAGCATGACAATGCAGAGATGCAGACATTGCTCATTTGAATTGTGAGTAGCGGGGCATGAATCACCCCAATGCTGATGGACACAGCGGGAGAAACTGTCGCTAGGTTGAACACACCAATTGTTATGTGTCACACGGTCCATTGTTAAAGCCCTCGACACTTGTCTTCGTTGGAGAAGAACATGACACATGGCTTGCCATTTATTCCCAGCAACAGGCAACCACACTAGACTGATTGTTTACTCTGACAGCCTGCTCGTCCCTATTAAAAACCTTTCCTCCAATGAGATTAGTGCTTTTTTTTCTTTTGCCTCGTAAGTTGTTTGGCCACAGCAGTCCACGTACACGCACGCACATACACGCACTGCTCTCTCTCTCTTTCTCTCTGTGTTTCTCTGCTGCAGGTCTGTGGCACTGCGATGGCTCCCACAGAAGGAGCAGAAGGGAGCAGGCAGGCAATGTGTGTATAGCTTTGAAATGACCAGGGAGAGGCCAGGGAGTGTAGAACAGTGGATAAAACCCTGTAAGCAGGCCCTGGCAAGGGTCCCCGATTGCCTGCCTTCCGTGTGGGCCGCGGCCTGGGGGACTAATCCTTTGGCATGAGCGCGGGGCGTGTCACACATGTTGTGTGTGTGTGTGTGTGTGTGTGTGTGTGTGTGTGTGGCTGGGGACCCAAGCTGCAGCCTACAGGATGAAGACAAGACCTGAGGCCAGATTAAAAAGCCCTCCCTAATGACAAAGACGCCTTCTATCCACACGACCAGCCGACACAGGCCCATCAGAAAGCATCAATGGTACTGCAGTACATCCCTAACTGCACAGTGAGTGAGGTATGGAGGTCGTTTTTAACAAACTGGTGACCTGTCCTGACATAATGCATGTCCACTGGAGATTATGAGGCAAGTGCCCTGACCTCTATATCCTCCTTGGTGTTTTTTGCTAAGTGGGCGGACCTGGCGGAAGATGACTGGCTGGTTTTCTGACAGGCTGATTTCTGACAGGCTGGTTTTCCGAAAGGCATTTTTTTTGGCAGGCTGCTTTTTTGACAGGCAGCTTACTGACTTATCAACCTGCACCCTGCAGATTGGTGCGTGCGGCGTCTCCTCTCCTGCATGGTATCTTCTCAGTTAAGGTGACCTGGGGGGTTTGGAGCAATCTCTGTCCCACAGCACCTTCTCAGGGCTACGGTCTACAGCGGTCTATGTTGTGAAACAGGTGTGTGTTTGATTTGTAACGGTGGGTTACATTGGTGGCACTCAAGTATGTCATACTTCCTTAGTGGGAAAGTCATCAACATTTAATTGAACAAGGCAAGCTAATTAAAGTTCAACAATGGGAATGGAGTTAATTATTGCAGGAGAAGTCTATAAATATAACTGGTTAATAGACTGGTTAATAGGGGTGGCCTCTGTACACGACTGCTGCAGTGGAGATATGGAGATGCGGCCCCACGGAGCGAAACAAGCAGCAGAGCTGAGGGCCCATGCAGCAGTCACAGTGACACAGTCACAGTGACACCACTGTATACCCGGTGACACACACATAGGTGCAAGGAAGTAGAGCCACAGACACACGCATACACACAACCCTTTACATAGACTTTCTTCAAATGATTACATGTCACACATATTGACACCTTCATATATTTACATGGGAAGAAGGTGCACTAGGGCCACCTCTCGCACAAGGTGACAGCATAAGGTGATAACACGTCCACTGATAGATACCCGATAATGACTTGTCCTTACCTCAACCATCACAAAGGCACATAGCTAAAGCAGCTAACCATACTTTATATCCGTCACACTTCACTGGTATAGAACTATATACACAACACTGTATGAAATAGGCTACTTGACACTATTATTAAGCCTATTGAAATGTCAGTGTTAAAGTTTTCCTCCAGGCACTCAATTGTGCATTCTGATTTGCATGCATTCTTGCTCAGCAGGATAGAGCCATGTATAAGCCCCAAAGTCTAGACCAAATTTGGGGATTGTGAGAATATAATTCAAGGTGAGGACACAAACGGGTATATTGGTACCTCGGAGCTATGGGATCTTTCACCTCAATTTCATACAGGTATATCAAACTGTGAATATCCCAGTGGACCAGGGTCAGACAGTTATTAAAGGGTGGATGCTCAGGAAGGATGCAGACAGCTATTAGACTGCGTTTCTCCAATACTGCAGTACTCTAAGGGTCTGGGTATCTCTTTGGTAGCATGCTTGCCTCACCTCATCCGCACTGATCCAAACCTATTTTGCCTTAGCGGCAACCTGCGAATAATGTGTGGTCAAAGAAGAGGCGTTGTAGTTCAGAGTGGTCGATACCCGGCTGTCATGATGGTCCAGTTATTTTCAGTTCAGTTGTAACCGAGCTCTCTACGAGAGAATGATCTATTGTTGCAAACTATCACGTGTCTGCGCATGACACCCTCGGAAAAGTTGCAGTTGGCGGAATCCGGCGAAGTGTTATCATGTCCACCAAAGCCTGTACATGAAGACTACATCTGGAACGACGGAGTTAATGATTGTTTCGTCATCTGCGGGTCTATTCTTCTGCACTAGGAAGTTAAGGGGAGGTGCCATGACTTTGCTACCCGAATGTAACAATTAGGCGAACCTTGATGAAATCAGATTGGTTGCAATTAATATGCGGCGGCAGAACGCAGTCGGGTGCATGTATCCTAGTTCTGCGGCCACATCCAGTTAAATCATTTCACTGAAGAGGATGATTTAAATTGATATTCAGTAGTAGATTTTGTGCTACTTTGAAGGCAACCAGTGATATAATTCGTTTCAAATGCAATGGAAGCTTATTTGCTAAAATTTAAAGGGCAGAATCTGGGATTTGCGAGGGAACGCTGAATTGATTGGAGACCATCGGAATTGCCCGCCCTGTGTCATTCATTACCTGTTGTGCAGGCACGGAATTTTCACGCGCTGTTCTAGCAATCCAACAGCTGAACAGCGTTGTCTCGGCGGCACATGCAAACTGTCCGCTCCACCACTTCCCATCTGCGCTCCGGGCACTTGAAACGAGGAACGCGTCCCGAGCATATTCTATGTGAAGCTGCGAAAACGGGTAATTCCTTCGGTCTCTCCCGTCTGCAGTGAGGCAAGGACGAAAAGTCACGGTTTGGCCGAGCTGCAGCCATGGACCAAGACGAGAACAAGAGCGTCTCGAAAAAGACCATAATTGCAAAGATTTTCAAAGTTCGCAAGAGGAGAGAGATGCTTTTCGTGCAAGTGTGTTTTCTCTGCAGTGTCCTCTTCATGGCGTGGAGCATGTCAGCGCTTCTGACAAAGACAGGTGAGTGTGAGCCGTGGAAACTGCTGATTAACGCGGGGCAGCGAGGACGAAGCGGAACAGCTGAGAATTCTGCAGTGTAATGGTGCACCCTATAACCAGCTAGCCATTAACTATATAGTCTACAGAGAATTGTATTTCGCCACGGTCATAAAAATACATTTTCAAGGACATGCAAGCGGAACATTCAGTCCAAATCATGTATGGTGCGCCCCCCCAGCATTTCCATAGATATTTATCTCCATCAAACCGATGGAGAGATAAGATGGAACCACGGATAGTGCAGGGTTATTACTCTTAATTATTCAGTGCAAAATGCGTAACGATTGCTTTATACCAGTGTCGAGAGAAACTGCATTTAGTTTCATTGTCGACGCTGTAGCCTAGCTTATGCTTGTCTCGGCATTCTGCACGCTGTCATTACAGAATTCGCATGTACCTGTTAATTGTGAGGGAACCACACTGATATATTTTTGTTCCTCGTTTTCGAGTATGCGTCGGTCTGTCCATATGCCGCAGTGTGCGCAGGGGCAACGACACGTTTCTAAGAGAAGCGGCCACGGTGGCTAACACACTGACAAGCATGTAGCAGCCTACATCACCTCGGATGAATCATGGAACCGCACAAATATTTGAAAGTTGCTTATGTGTTGGTCGACATTTTGGTTTGAGCGTTGACATCCTATGGCAAAATGTGCCTGTGCCAGTCGCATCATCAGTCACCCAGCGGTTGAGAGAAAGGGAGCGAGTGAGCGTAGGTTTATGGTAAGGCTGGCATCATCGCGTCTCGCCCGGGGCTTCACACACCATTGCACACTGGCTCACCTTAATCACTCTCCAGCATCTTGCTCCCTGGTTCCGCAAGGAGTTGGAGAGATACGATTACGCAGAGGCCGTAGAAGATTACACTGTCGTTTGGGACATTGCTTAAACATGAGGAGTTCTCTCTGTGTGTCTCTGTCTCTCTCTCTCGATGGCTAATACATTATTCACAGTTGCTCAGAGGTGTGCTATGTGTAAACTTTTAAGTTTCAGATGGCTTACCATGCATGATTTGTGTGTGTGACATGCCCAACAACCAAAGGACATGTACCCCCATGCAGGACTCACCTCAGGTGTGTGTGAACATTTACAGGCTCACAGAATCAGATTTCCCCACACATTAGGATGATGTAGGTATACCTGAGCTGTCAAGGTGAAACATCTGTAGATGTGCATTTGAGCAAGGCACTTAACCCTGATTTGCTCCAGGGGCACTGAACTACTACTGACCCTGTAAAACAACACATGTCACTGCATCTATGCAGTGTATGTGACAATAAAACATGAATAAAATAAGATGTGCGTTTTATCACACAGACAAGTGTCCCTGTAAGTTGGCTTTTGAACAGAACATATGTATGACTAACAAGTCCCACTGATAAGTGCTCTGTCACTCAGACTGTCTCCATATTGTTCTGACACGAATGGAGATTTCACCCGAGATCAATTACCAATGGCTGTCAAAATCAGCCTAAATTGTTTAGGCAGCCATGTTTAGGATGGACACAATAAGCTTGGAGCGCACACACCACGTAATCCTGCAATTTCAAAATGAATCTATTCACCTGACATATTTGCATTCAGAGTAATATTAACGTACACAGGGGCTTGAGACCAGCATAGAAGGCCATCCTCTCTGCCTGCAGTAGGCATGTAGGTAAGGGATGAGCACAATCTGATTTGTTCTCAAAATTATTTTAACCCTCCACCTCCTACCCAGTAGTAGAACATGTCCATCTGATGTCAATCACTCTGACCCTTGAACTCAGAAACGAATAAATCAGCACACTATGTGGTGTAGGCTTATGTCAGCGCTCACGGATATATTGGAATTTTTATTAATTACATTACAAACAACAAGAGGCTTAAAAGATGATTCTGGAATGATATCATGCGGACGAGCTCATCTCCAAAAGGCTCTCTGGGGACCAAAGTAAAGGCTTTGGTCAGTAATGGCTTGCCTTTATTTAGCATTTAATCAAGGTTGCTGACGTGTGCCGTGATTGTTGGCCATAAGAGGTTATTTGATAAGGGGGCATGCTGTGTGAACGCCAACCATGTTGTGACATGGCACATGCTTGATCGTCACCTTTTGTGAGGTGAGGCAGGTGTTTGATCAGAGAGAAATATAACCCCTCACCCCCCCCCCCCCCCCCCCCCGTACTCACTACTCACTTGTGATTCCGATCCGCACTCCATGTTGCTCTCATTCTTGAACCACCATCAGAATAATAACCAGTCATTCATCATGACATACTATGTCTCTGTCCCCTCTCTGACTTGGATGGGAGTACTCCAGGGTTGGTTATGTCTGGGACTAATGTAGTGCCAAGCTGAATGGACCAGATGGCTGGGAATTGAGTGATGGACTACTTAAGGGTTATGCTTCTCTGTTCTGTCAAGGAGGGAGTCTCCATCTCTCACCTCCAGTCTGATTGGAGGAGGTGTATGTCTCCATGATGGACAAGGTAGAGTACGGCTGACTGTGGTTACAGAGCTAGGGCCAGGCCCCGGTCTGACAGGTGTGTGTGTGTGATGTTGATGGGATGGCGATGGAGAGGTGGCTGGGACATCAGGGCAGAGGGGAGCCGCTCGTGGCAGAGATTGATAGGCATCCTTGGTCCGTCTCCCTTGCCAGCTGATTGGACCAAGTTGCAGGATGATTTCGCCCTCTATTTCTCTCCCTCTCTCTCGCAGCATAGTGCAGTCAAAGGTAGCTAGATGCTCCTCTGCTTGGCTAACGTCTTTGTATTCTGCCTCAAGACAGCAAATTAGTTTGGGGTTTTTAAGCCCCTTTCTCTGTAACCTAGCTTGTTTTGCCTTGCAATTTCCATGGATTCATCCTGAGGCTTTTATCTCTAATGGGATTCAGACGTTGTAACGCATCTTAATTGTCTTACCTCAAAGCTTAAGTCTGGTTGGTCTGTTCTGTTCTTTCAAAGACTTGACCAAAAGTCATTACCCAAAGGGAAAGGTTACTTAGTCATTTGGTTAGGACTGTAATCGTTTTGTGTTGGTGGTTGAAATCAGTGAGCCTATAATCTAACTGGAGTCAAACACTGAAAGCCTGCAAATCTGGGTTATTTGCTCATTAAAATGTCATTCAAAAGCTCCTGAAAACCTTTGAGAAATGACTGATCAAAAGCCACAAGCGTCGGAAGTTGGCCGTGTGTATGGGTGATTTGCATCCAGTAATCAGGAATTAAACAGTTCTCATTTGGTATTCATCCCATTTAAAACCCTTTGACACATTCAAACCTGAATGGAAGAGGGAAATGAACAAAATCCACTCCATCCAACAATGTGATTAATTATCAAGTGTGGTAGAAATGCATATGCATTTTGTTTAAAATCTATCAGTTAAGCATTTTAAAGATATACGTTAAGCATCTTAAAGATATACGTTAAGATGGTTGACATGATTTGTGAATGCTTCAGTGAATATTGAGCACCTTTTTCACAGAAACATTGGTTATGTTCGGTTCAGTGTTTCCTCAGCTTCTTTGTAACATGGTTTTTGATGAGCAAGGATACCATCCTTTTTTTAATCCTTTTTTTCTTCCAGGCCATGGAATGATCCTGGAGAATGGACACGAGAAGCACGAACATTGGGGAAGGAGGCTCATGGGACATGAACCCGACAACGACAATGAGACAGAGTGGAAGAACTGCACAGAGCCAGGTATGCTCCATCACTGGAGAAAAGTCCTGTCATTGTTCTTAATGAGTTGGTCTTCTATTGGGTGACATTGGCCTTAGTTTTGTATTTATTATTTGAAAATCAATCTAATTCATTTAGACATCAGCCGATGTCACAAAATGCTGTACAGAAACCCAGCCTAAAACCTCAAACAGCAAGCAATGCAGATGTAGAAGCACGGTGGCTAGGAAAAACTCCCTAGAAAGGCCAGAACCTAGGAAGAGACCTAGAGAAGAACCAGGCTCTGAGGGGTGGCCAGTCCTCTTCAGGCTGTGCCGGGTGGAGATTATAACAGAACATGGCCAAGATGTTCATAGATGACCAGCAGGGTCAGATAATAATAATCACAGTGGTTGTAGGGGGTGCAACAGGACAGCACCTTAGGAGTAAAGGTCAGTTGGCTTTTCATAGCCGATCAGTCAGTTAGAGACAGCAGGTGCGGTAAGAGAGCGAGTCCAAAACAGCAGGTCCGGGACAAGGTAGCACGTCCAGTGAACATGGTTCCATAGCCGTAGGCAGAACAGTTGAAACTGAAGCAGCAGCATGACCAGGTGGACTGGGGACAGCAAGGAGTCATCAGGCCAGGTAGTCCTGAGGCATGGTCCTAGGGCTCAGGTCCTCCGAGAAAGAGAAAAAGGAGAGAATTAGAGGGAGCATACTTAAAGTCACACAGGACACTGGATAAGACAGGAGAAATACTCCAGATATAAGACTGACCCTAGCACCCCGACACATAAACTATTGCAGCATAAATACTGGATGCTGAGACAGGCGGGGTCGGGTGACACTGTGTACCTGTCCGACGATACCCCCGGACAGGGCCAAACAGGCAGGATATAACCCCACCCACTTTGCCAAAGAACAGCCCCCACACCACTAGAGGGATATCTTCAACCACCAACTTACCATCCTGAGACAAGGCCGAGTATAGCCCACGAAGATCTCCCCCACGGCACGAACCCGAGGGGGGTGCCAACCTGGACAGGAAGATCACGTCAGTGACTCAACCCACTCAACTGATGCACCCCTCCTAGGGACGGCATGGAAGAGCACCAGTAAGCCAGTGACTCAGCCCCCGTAATAGGGTTAGAGGCAGAGAATCCCAGTGGAGAGAGGGGAACCGGCGAGGCAGAGACAGCAAGGGCGGTTCGTCGCTCCAGTGCTTTTCCGTTCACCTTCACACCCCTGGGCCAGACTACACTCAATCATAAGACCTAATGCCTACTGAAGAGATGAGTCTTCAATAAAGACTTAAAGGTTGAGACCGAGTCTGCGTCTCTGACATGGATAGGCAGACCATTCCATAAAAATGTAGCTCAATTGGAGAAAACCCTGCCTCAAGCTGTTTGCTTAGAAATTCTAGGGACAATTAGGAGGCCTGCGTCTTGTGACCGTAGCGTACGTGTAGGTATGTACAGCAGGACCAAATCGGAGAGATAGGTAGGAGAAAGCCCATGTAATGCTTTGTAGGTTAGCAGTAAAACCTTAATCACCCCTAGCCTTAACAGGAAGCCAGTGTAGAGAGGCTAGCACTGGAGTAATATGATCACATTTTTGGGTTCTAGTTAAGATTCTAGCAGCCGTGTTTAGCACTAACTGAAGTTTATTTAGTGATTTATCCAGGTAGCCGGAAAGTAGAGCATTGCAGTAGTCTAATCTAGAAGTGACAAAAGCATGGATAAATTTTTCTGCATCATTTTTGGACAGAAAGTTTCTTAGTTTTGCAACGTTACGAAGATGGAAAAAAGCTGTCCTTGAAATATTCTTTATGTTCGTTAAAAGAGAGATCAGGGTCCAGAGTAACGCCAAGGTCCTTTAAGTTTTATTTGAGACGAGAAGAAAACTGATCAGTGTTTTATATTTTCACACTAATCAATGAAATGTATTTTATATCAGCAGTACTTTAGATACTCAGCCTAAACCCCCAAAGAGTAACTGATCGGTGTTCTATTTAAAACACTGATCAGGGTTTATTGGTCAGAGGTTTTCTTCAGGTCCATTGACCTGCTTTCTGCATTGTTTAGTTTTGCTCCAAGGCCATTAAAACATTTGCATTGCAATACACACTAAAATACCAATTCTAAGTTCAGGTGTTGATTATGTTAGAGCAGCCTTGGTCCTCCTAGGAATTAGATATTTTTGTGTAGTACACAGAAGAAACCACTGACATTGCTGAAAGGGCGTTCCACATTTGACTTGATAAATTGTGATGAATGCTCAGGTGTGCCTGAATTCTCATTGTTTTAACAGTACACTGGTAACGACAACTATGTATATAATTTAAATGGATATCGTTTATGTATGAGCAGACTCAAGCTTCTATTCCACTGTGATATTGTTGTGATTCCGATCCTTAAAACTTCTGAACATGTTATATGACTTTATTGGAAGTTGTCCCTTAAACACTCGGAGGGTGACACAAGGTAACAGACGCTTTGGAAGGTAATGGACTGGCTATATATAGCTCCTTTGTGACATGTTTGACCCAATGGAGATTGACAGTTTCTCATTACTGTCCACAAAGAGCACAGTTGTTTGAGGGCCTCACTGGAAATGTTGGGGTTTGAAACATCCTGTTATTATAAGAGGAAGTTTGGTTTGTGTTCAAGCAAAGCCTTCATAAACAGAATGAGTTAACACTTTTACTCTACAAATGTATTTTGTAGAGTTCATTTTTGTTGTATTACTCTCAAAGTATGTTGGATTTACATTGTCAAGTGCATTTATTTTATTTTTTAACTTTATTTAAACGCAGTAGGGTCCTTTTGAGACGAGTGCCAGTTGACAAGATTATGAGCTGGAAATCGTACTACTTCTAATCCCGAGGGGGATTACCTTTATTCTCATCCAAGGCCTTCTTGCCCACTGCAGACAGACTGCCCCATTCATTCCTCCTCCTCTTTTGTTCTGCATGCCCCTGGCTGACCATATCTCTTTCTAATATAAAACCATGCTCATTTGACAGTCTGGTTGTGTTTCCAGAAATGGGCTCTCAAAGTGTGACCGGGACGACCACGTAGCATCCTGGCATCTCCCCCTCGGCCCCCTGGGACAGAGCAGGGAGAGTTGGGTTGGGGATGGCACCAGGGTAAACTGGATGGTTGAGAGTGATTATTATCCAAGGCCTTTTTCCTTTTTTTATGCTGTGTGTAATTAGGCCAATGTTATTGTCTTCCACTTGCTTTGGTCTTCTCTCTCTTCATCATCATCTCTATGCTCAGTAGGAGAAAGTCCTTTCCTGGGTTCACCCGAGGTGCTAATGTTTATCAGAGGCGGAGGACGCTTGATGAAGACCATTATCGTAAATTAGGTTTATTGGGCGTTTAGCAATATTAAGTTCTTAGAAATTGACGTTATTAAAAAAAGCTAAGAATTATGTTCCTGGTACACTAGACTATGAAACACAGGCATCAAATTAAAACAATGTATGATATTTGACTTCATTCACAGTATCATATGTACTGGAATGCTTCTGTATTTTATTTTCTTGAGTCATCATTACCCCCTTATCTAATTAAAATGTGTGTTTAGAGATCTCAATTCCCCTTTGACTGGCCCAATGATGAATGGGAACTGTAGTTCTGCTCTAACTAGTTCTGCTGGAACTGTAGTTCTGCAATAACTAGTTCTGCTGGAGCTCTAACTGTAGCTCTGCTGGAACTGTAGCTCTGCTGGAACTGTAGCTCTGCTGGAACTGTAGCTCTGCTGGAACTGTAGCTCTGCTGGAACTGTAGCTCTGCTGTAGTTGTAACTAGTTCATCTGGAACTGTAGCTCTGCTGTAGTTGTAACTAGTTCTGCTGGAACTGTAGCTCTGCTGTAGTTGTAACTAGTTCTGCTGGAACTGTAGCTCTGCTGTAGTTGTAACTAGTTCATCTGGAACTGTAGCTCTGCTGTAGTTGTAACTAGTTCTGCTGGAACTGTAGCTCTGCTGTAGTTGTAACTAGTTCTGCTGGAACTGTAGCTCTGCTGTAGTTGTAACTAGTTCATCTGGAACTGTAGCTCTGCTGTAGTTGTAACTAGTTCTGCTGGAACTGTAGCTCTGCTGTAGTTGTAACTAGTTCTGCTGGAACTGTAGCTCTGCTGTAGTTGTAACTAGTTCTGCTGGAACTGTAGCTCTGCTGTAGTTGTAACTAGTTCTGCTGGAACTGTAGCTCTGCCTAATTTGACAGAATATAATAATTCTGAGTGAAAGCAGTTCTGTTTTATTGCAACACTTGAGTGTTTTATTAGCCCCTACAGGGGGAAGTGAACCAAATTGGCGAGTGAACAACTTGCTTTTGAATTGTACTTTGTTACAGGCACTTACTCGATTGCAAGGTTAAATCATAGGAGGAATACATTGACTTATTCCAGTAGCATAATGAATATGCTTATGGTGTATTAGAACAGAACACTAAAAAGCTAAGTGAAACTGAACCGTAAAGGTTTTAGTATAGCCTTGTTTGTAGTATGTAATAATGATTACAGTGGTTTTAGATACCCCATCACACTAATCTGCAGGACAGAGGTGGAGGTGTGTGTGTACATGTTGCATGATTTGGCAGGGGTGATATGGGAAGGTGAGTCACTGCCCACAACTGAAACATCATGGCACTGGCAGCCTTGAAACTGCAGTGTTGGTGTGTATATGTGTGTCTGTGAGGGAGAGAGGGCTGGAGAAAGTGCGGTACATTGGAGGCTGTAGTGTTGGGAAAATTGATTTAAGGGGCGATGGTTGGGCAGATGTGGAGCAAGCGGGTGACCCGTTAGAAACGGTAGCCTGCCGGTTGTTGCAGCCCGCCCTCCAGCCCGCCCTGCTCTCCAGCCCGCCCTGCTCTCCAGCCCACCCTGCTCTCCAGCCCACCATCCCTGCTTGCCGTCTTTTGGTGGCGAGTCAAGCAGGTTAGTCAACTCTGGGGAAACACCAGAAGGAAGCATTTTAAAAGGGGAATTACACAAGCAGGGGATTATGCTGCTGCAGCTTCCGCATAATGGAACATGACCTTCCTTCCGCTTTCTCGCTCGCATGCCAACAGGAAGAGCTATACAGGGCCCTGTTCATTTGGCACCAAATGGATGAAAGCGGACTGAAATGGGTCCAACAGGAAACGGGCATTTCCGTTTTCTGTTGCAAAATGTTTTTAAAACGTTGCAGGCACTAAATGAACAGAACCCAGTAGAATGGGTGGGTGAGTGACTGTCCTGTACTGCCCAGAACCCAGTAGAATGGGTGGGTGAGTGACTGTCCTGTACTGCCCAGAACCCAGTAGAATGGGTGGGTGAGTGACTGTCCTGTGCTGCCCAGAACCCAGTAGAATGGGTGGTTAAGTGACTGTCCTGTGCTGCCCAGAACCCAGTAGAATGGGTGGGTGAGTGACTGTCCTGTGCTGCCCAGAACCCAGTAGAATGGGTGGGTGAGTGACTGTCCTGTGCTGTCCAGAACCCAGTAGAATGGGTGAGTGACTGTCCTGTACTGCCCAGAACCCTGTAGAATGGGTGGGTGAGTGACTGTCCTGTGCTGCCCAGAACCCAGTAGAACGGGTGGGTGAGTGACTGTCCTGTGCTGCCCAGAACCCAGTAGAATGGGTGGGTGAGTGACTGTCCTGTGCTGCCCAGAACCCAGTAGAATGGGTGGGTGAATGACTGTCCTGTGCTGCCCAGAACCCAGTAGAATGGGTGGGTGAGTGACTGTCCTGTACTGCCCAGAACCCAGTAGAATGGGTGGGTGAGTGACTGTCCTGTGCTGCCCAGAACCCAGTAGAATGGGTGGGTGAGTGACTGTCCTGTGCTGCCCAGAACCCAGTAGAATGGGTGGGTGAGTGACTGTGCTGTGCTGTCCAGAACCCAGTAGAATGGGTGAGTGACTGTCCTGTACTGCCCAGAACCCTGTAGAATGGGTGGGTGAGTGACTGTCCTGTGCTGCCCAGAACCCAGTAGAATGGGTGGGTGAGTGACTGTCCTGTACTGCCCAGAACCCAGTAGAATGGGTGAGTGAGTGACTGTCCTGTACTGCCCAGAACCCAGTAGAATGGGTGGGTGAGTGACTGTCCTGTACTGCCCAGAACCCAGTAGAATGGGTGGGTGAGTGACTGTCCTGTACTGCCCAGAACCCAGTAGAATGGGTGGGTGAGTGGCTGCCCAGAACCCAGTAGAATGGGTGGGTGAGTGGCTGCCCAGAACCCAGTAGAATGGGTGAGTGACTGTCCTGTACTGCCCAGAACCCAGTAGAATGGGTGAGTGACTGTCCTGTACTGCCCAGAACCCAGTAGAATGGGTGGGTGAGTGACTGTCCTGTACTGCCCAGAACCCAGTAGAATGGTTGAGTGAGTGAGTGTCCTGTACTGCATGCAGCACCTTCTCTCGTTCATGTCTATATGTTCATATCTATCTTGTCCAACACGCCCACATCAGGCTCCCATTTTATTCATGTATTTGTATTCAAGTCCCCTTCTCTCTCACCATTGAGAGGTTTGACTAAACACTTTTCTATATTATTCATGAGTGTATGGTTTTTACATCAATTAGCTGTTTAGAGCAATGCAGCAATTTTATAATAATTCAGCCATGCATTAATTTGGCCACTAAGTACATTCTGAATAGGCCCCACCGCTATAAGCGTTTGTTGCATGGCCATGGTGTGATCCTTTTAGGGGGAGTTGTGTTTTACCTATCGCCCTATTACACAGCTGAATGCATACGTTCCACAGCGGTTACCCCCTTTAGGTTATTGAAGCAGCAATCTACTGGTCCAACAAGTCTGCTTCCCCTCCCACCTCTACAACTAGCCTGCCCTGTCACTCTCCTGCCCTGTCACTCTCCTGCCCTGTCACTCTCCTGCCCTGTCACTCTCCTGCCCTGTCACTCTCCTGCCCTGTCACTCTACTGCCCTGTGCACTACACTGACATATGATGTCTGAAGGGACTCGTGTGTCGTCAATCTACTGGAGCAGAAGGTGTGTGTGTGTGTGTCAATGACATTTCTGTGTGTCTCTGTGTGCGCATCAAGGGTGTGTGTGCGCGGCTGTTGTGTAGTGGGTTTACCCAGCCATGTGACGGGGAGGCACAGCTTGGACTGGTACGTCAACCGCCACATGCCAACAGTGTGATTTGCAGTGTTGACATGGTTTCTAGGTGCCACGGCAACATGCTCAGATGTTCAGCCTGACCCTGACCAGCTCCCCAGAGTGGACTGTATGATGTGGGCCTCCATTGATGATGTCACATAATTCTTGTGTACCTAAGACATCATTGGCAGGCATAACGAATGACAATCTGGTCACGCAAATGAGTAATTATCTACAAATAATGAATTGCGATTTGTTACTTGCAACTTTCATCATTTACATTTTCCAGTTGAATATTATGTTTTGACCAATCAGAATGTAATATTCTGTCATGCTGTGGTATGAATTTCAATAATGGCATTTCTTGTGGGGAACCTTATGGATCTGGTTTAGTCCTTGGCAGAATGGTATCAGAACTGGCTAGTGTGATGAGTGGTCGGTCTGTCCTGATATGGGTCCGGGACAACAGATAGACGGACCCCTATACTGAGCCCTGTATGCTGAGGCCTTACATAACATCTGTCAGTCAGATTACAGACTAAATGCATTAAATTACAGCATAGTTAATGTGTTCTGTTTGATTATGGCTGATAAGTGAATGGACATTTTGAAAGTTGCACCTAGGGCTGTTGTGGTGACTGTATTACCGCCACACCGACGGTCACAAGTCATGAAGTTAGTCAAATTCCACGTGACCGTTTAGTCACAGTAATTAGCAATTATGCAATTGTGGGAGAACAGAGTGATGGACTCCATCTAAAAAATGAGGATCCCATCAGCTTTCTATAGGCTTTCTATTTATTTCTCAACTTTCCTAATATTTAGCACATTGCTTCTCTTTACAACAGGAGTATAGCCTACCTGGCTGGCATGAAAATAAACCACGGGGAAAAGTGTCCTCCATTTCCTCTAAGTGCATAGATTACATGTATTTTTTTGCCTGCCCCTGTTTCGAGACGGGTGCATGATAATGGTCCATTCTAAATCAAAACAAATTTCACATATCTTATGTAATAAACTCAGCAAAAAAAGAAACGTCCCTTTCTCAGGACCCTGTCTTTTAAGGATAATTCGTAAAAATCGAAATAACTTCCCAGATCTTCATTGTAAAGTGTTTAAACACTGTTTCCCATGCTTGTTCAATGAACCATAAGCAAATAATGAACAAGCACCTGTGGATTGGTCGTTAAGACACGAACAGCTTACAGACGGTAGGCAATTAAGGTCACAGTTATGAAAACTTAGGACACTAAAGAGGCCTTTCTACTGACTCTGAAAAACACCAAAAGAAAGATGCCCAGGGTCCCTGCTCATCTGTGTGAACGTGCCTTAGGCAAGCTGCAAGAAGGCATGATGACTGCAGATGTGGCCAGGGCAATAAATTGCAATGTCCGTACTGTGAGACGCCTAAGACAGCGCTACAGGGAGACAGGATGGACAGCTGATCGTCCTCACAGTGGCAGACCACATGTAACAACACCTGCACAGGATCGGTACATCCGAACATCACACCTGCGGGACAGGTACAGGATGGCAACAACAACTGCCCGAGTTACACCAGGAACACACAATCCCTCCATCAGTGCTCAGACTCTCCGCAATAGGCTGAGAGAGATTGGACTGCGGGCTTGTGCTCTTCCTGACGAGTTGCAGTTTTGTCTCACCAGGGGTGATAGTCGGATTCGCGTTTATCATCGAAGGAATGAGCGTTACACCGAGGCCTATACTCTGGAGCGGGATCGAGGTGGAGGGTCCGTCACGGTCTGAGGCGGTGTTTCACAGCATCATCGGACTCAGCTTGTTGTCATTGCAGGCAATCTCAACGCTATGCGTTACAGGGAAGACATCCTCCTCCCTCATGTGGTACCCTTCCTGCAGGCTCATCCTGACATGACCCTCCAGCATGACAATGCCCCCAGCCATGCTGCTCGTTCTGTGCGTGACTTCCTGCAAGACAGGAATGTCAGTGTTCTGCCATGGCCAGTGACGAGCTCGGATCTCAATCCCATTGAGCACGTCTGGGACCTGTTGGATCGGAGGGTGAGGGCTAGGGCCATTCCCACCAGAAATATCCAGGAACTTGCAGGTGTCTTGGTGGAAGAGTGGGGTAACGTCTCACAGCAAGAACTGGCAAATCTAGTGCAGTGCATGAGGAGGAGATGCACTGTAGTACTTAGTATCTGGTGTGGCCACCAGCTGCATTGACTGTTACTTTAGATTTTGACGATAGATTTTGGTGATAATATATGTATTATTATGGATTTATAATCAGCTAAAACGGGGTGGTCATTTTGGACCAGGTACACAGAATTAATTAACAAGAAACGAACACAACAGAAGGGTTAAATTAAGAAAAGTCTGATGGGTGACAATATTAGCCAATCACTTGTGAATTATATATTTTCACTGGCTTTTTAAAATCTTAGTCGCACAACTCATGTAGTAGCCTGGCCTATATGTTTTGATAAGGTTTGTATCACAACGAAAGTGGCCAAATAACTTCTTTAAAATTAAGCACATTCATCTACTTTACAAAGTGTAGAGCCCAACTGGTATACATAAGCAGCACGTGAGTTTCAATTTTGGGGAAGCTAATTTTCTCCATAAAAATGCACCTTTTTATAGTAAAAGCATTACATGCATAATTGCATTTAAGGTCACTTTTGATAATGGTGTTTTCCCAGAAATTGAATATTTGCTTATAGCTACTGCTATGTGCTTATTGCTGTGCTTATGTGAATAAATAGCCTATTAATTCATTTGGGATCGATCGCATCCCACAACTGTCCCAGACTATGTTTGGAATATTTATTTCTCACACAGACTAGAATAGGTCAACTTTTGTACAATGGGGTATCTTCAATATGCACCTCGGAATTGGATAATAATGCACGCAGTTGTGTCCCCGATGTATCGGTCTTCGCTTGTAGCCTGTGAGAAAGACCCAATCACGTGATGGAGAGCCATGTGAGGTGCTTCGGAGTGTGCAGTACTCAGGGAGAAGGGCACAATGCAGCACTCCGGGCACAATGGCCACTGGTCGCAAAAGTCATAGATTTTTTTTTTAGGGTGCATTACGGCCACACAAAGGCAATGCCGCCGGGAAATTCAAGACATTGGTTGTCAAATTGTGAATTAAATACTTTTAAAAAATGATCATCATTAGAGTCGCGTCATGCAGCCTTACAAATTATTAAAAATCAAAACATATAGCCCAACGTTTGTAGAACTAAAGTTACATTAACTCAAACTTAAGCATCTAGGAGTACATATTTCTATGTTAATTAAAAACCTTTCTGGACTCCCCATCCCGGAGCCGGGATATTTGTCATCAGAGACGCTGACTAGCATAGCCTAGCGCGAACGGTATATAATAAAATATAATTTCATGAAATCACAAGTGCAATATTGCAAAACACAGCTTAGCCTTTTGTTAATCCATCTGTCGTCTCAGATTTTGAAATGATGCTTTACAGCGCAAGCAATACTTGAATTTGTGTAAATTTATCGATCGCTCGACAAAACAATAAGAACACTTAGCGTCAGGTAACTTGGTCACAAATCAGAAAAGCAATCAAATTAATCGTTTACCTTTGGTTTCACTCACGAGACTCCCAGTTAGACAGCAAATGTTCCTTTTGTTCCATAAAGATATTTTTTATATCCAAATACCTCCGTTCGTTTGTTTGCTGCGTTATGCCCAGGAATCCACCGGAAAGAGCGTTCGCGACAACGGCGGAAAACATTCCAAATTATATCCATAATGTCCACAGAAACATGTCAAACGTTGTTTATAATCCATCTTCAGGGTGTTTTTCAAATATCTATTCGATAATATATCAACCGGGACAGTTGGCTTTTCACTAGGACCGAGAGAAACAATGGCTGCCTTTCACTTTTGCGTAAAAATCACTCAGAGCCCCCACCTATTCACTTACGCAATGTGCCCTTTCACGTTCATTCTTCAAAATAAAAGCCTGAAACTATGTCTAAAGGCTGTTGACACCTTAGGGAAGACATAGAAAAAGAAGTCTGGTTGATATCCCTTTCAATGGGCAATAGCTATGCATGGGAACAGAGAGGTCACAAAAACAGGGCCTCTTCCTGGATGGATTTTCCTCAGGTTTTAGCCTGCAATACCAGTTCTGTTTAACTCACAGACAAAAAATGTACAGTTTTGGAAACTTCAGAGTGTTTTCTATCCTAATCTGACTATTATATGCATATTCTAGTTTCGGGGGCTGAGAAATAGGCAGTTTCAAATGGGTACGCCTTTTTAGCCAAAAGCGAAAACTGCGCCCCCTAGTCTTAAGAAGTTTTAACTCAACACAGAATAGCTGCATGTGCGCGCTCCCTCAAATCCTTTAGAGAAAATATCCTTTCTATTCAATTCAGCTTTGTTCAATTGTATTCTTCATACTATAAAATAATGCCACGGAATTTTAAGCAAATCTTGTCTGCTAAATGAACTAGTGTAGCCCACAGCCATTTGGCATAGCCAGATCAGGACCTAACATAATGACAACTCAGAGCATGCTATTCTGTTCTTCTGAAATAGACTACATTTTCTTCATATCATGTTGCTTTAGACCTGTCCAAAATAAAGAATGGATTTATTATGAAGGTGTAGGCTATACCACATGGATTTATGAGACATTTTAAAATGTCTCATAAATCCATGATGTTCCAAAGGTCTGCATCAGTGGCTGTGTGGAAGCCAGAAGATGCTAAATGAGTTTGTTAATTAATGGTCAATTACCGTGAGACCAACAGTCATTTGCATGACAATCACCAGCTGATGCAATTTTGTGACCGCCACAGCCCTAGGTGCACCCGGATAAGAACATGAAATGCATTAAATATGCATTAAATATGGCAGACCATATCTGTGTACTATATACACACACACACAGCCTATCCAGTCATGTTGATGTACCAGTACATATGAAGATCTGTATGTCAAGTCCAAGCTTAACAAATGTATTTAGTGTGAGAGAGAGAGATGTGGCCAGGAGAGCACTAGAGCTACTTATGATCACAGGCCTAATGTCCAGACAGTTGTGGCCTATAGGATCTGGTATCATCTGCGGGAGATGATTGGATAAGAATCTCATTAACCAACCAGTGTGTCAGTGGTTCGCACTAGCAGGGCAAAGGCTTGTGCTGGTAAACCCTCCAACAGAGCTCTGTGGACTTAGATTACTCCTGGGGCTGTGGTGTGTGGGTGTGGAGGAGACGGATAAACAAAAGTGTTGCCAGCATTTTCTTGCATAAGCAGCCGCCACTCGTCAGGTGTCCAAACAGAAAATCCAGTGATTTATTAATAGACGTTTCTCTCTGCCTTCCCAGTTAGACTTCCCAATGAAACAATCCCAAACAAATTCAACAACAATGTGACAAAGGAGGTTATTCTGCTGTTGTCCTTTTCACAAGGTCCATTGAGCACACTGTATTTACGTGGTACGAAATGTAGCTTGTTAATGCCACACATTATTACCGGTTTACACTAACTGCCGTTGTGGAAAACAATATTAATAGAATGCACATTTTGTAGACTGACTAAAATACTAATTGGGCATTTAAAAAGGTCATAATCGGTGGAAATAAAATCATTTTTAACATTGTATTTTGGCTGAGTCAGATGGCTCAGCTCAAGTGACTTAAAGCTGCTATGACAGCATTCACTGCTACTATCGTTGGCACAGAAACTAATATGATAGAAGTTAGCATTATTTAAGGGCACCAAACTATTTTAACCTTGCATGTGTGCAATATGTCACTCAGACTGTATCTTAGCCTACTACTTTGTACGTTGTTTTGTCATAACTAAAGGTATTCTGGTTGAAATTGATTCCCATTGGCATGCTTTTAGAATGACTTTGTGGATTAGGGTCCTGTACACACTCAAGTTGTACAACTGATGTGCAACACATTTGGCACGAGATGTGATTCATAACAGAAATGATAGTTTTTCTAAACCATAATAAATTTAGACTTTGTGGAAACTCTCCGTTGGATCACAACCATTGTGTCATGCATCGTACATCAGTTGTACAACTTGAGTGTCTATACCGGGGCCAAGGTGTATCACTGCATGTGATTTTGAAGTTACATTATGGCAATGCATTAATGTATGGTGTGCCACTTGACATTCATATCAAAGTGGTGCAGTGTCCATTTTACACATTTAGCTGGTACAGATATACCTCTCTTATGCATGCGTGGGAAGGGGGGTGAGAGCCTGAGTTTTTTTTAAATTTGTGCTTACCATGTTCAGGAATGTTGATTTTTAAATCCAACAAGAACATTATTTCAACGTTGACTCGGGTTGAAACTGAATGATACATCGCCTACTCCAAAAAGATATCCCCCAAAAGGTTTCCTCACACTGACAAACTGCAACAACGTGCACGACGCAGCAGCGGGTTGGCAGTGCAATTACCGTCACCTCTGGATCCCACTTGTGTGCCGCCTTTTTTAAAAGGGTGAATCAGCATTTCGAACAATAAATCGGCAACCCAACCACTGATTTGGTGAACAGCTGAGGGATGGGGCTGGATAAATGTAACCCCTCTCAAACTCATGGACAGAGCTATGGAGGCAAGGACTGACCATCATATCAAAATGATAGTTTTAACCATGCTATACAGTGTTTGTTTACAACTACGTTTGTAAACAAAAGTAAAACACGTTTTATTATTCAACAATCAAAGGGTATATATTAATTTTAAACGTCTAAAAATGGATGTAGAAACCGCAGTTTGCCAATGTTTAAATATCAACACTGGCGGAAAAACTATATATCGATGCATAATGACGTTCTTCCAATTAATAGCGAGACATTTGGCAGAAAGCGAGCATATAAATAACCTTGGCCTATGTGAGGGTATTAATCTAGCTAGTCTATATGATGCTATTCTTGGGCCAGGTTTGAGACGCGTCATTTAATCAAGCAGCACGCGCCCTCCTAAGGGCTGCTCCCCTTTCTGTCTGCTGTAGCAGTAGCCTAGCGAACTCCCCGCATATCCCCGTGTGGCAAAGGGCTGTTGAAGCATGTTCGTGTCTGGACTGACCTCCGCAGGAAAGGACACAGGCAAACCCTGCGCAGACGGTGTCCGGTTCAACGCGGTGAGCGAGAGGCGACCCCCTCCCTCCGCTAGCTCCGGTCGCGTCCTCTAAGTACTTTTTTTGCTATTGTACCTATTTATACCACGCGCACAGCCAGACCTGATTGTATCGTGGCACCAAGGGATTGTGCCATTAACTACAAAGAGGGAGAGATGGTGATGGCTGGTAGAGCCATTCAATTATTGATTGACTCACAGAACAAACCAGTCGGCATTGGAAGACGTGACTGGCAAACGTGGACTGTACAGGGAGCGGGTTAAAGCCACTCTAGGGGGAACGTATGTTATTTACTTGGATGGCAGCTCTATTTGATTCCTCTAAGCTTTGTAGTCGTCATTGCCAAATGAGTCAAGTTAATGATGCCTGTGGTATTTCCCGAATTGGGCTATTAATGTTACATAATGCCTCTCAAGTACAAAGCCGCCTCGTGCGCAGCTGTCGTTTTAATTTATTGCACCTGTGATCTCCAGAACAGTACACGAAGCTTTCGCCTACACGAAGCTTTCGCCACATTGACTGCCTTCATAAATACAATGGGCAAAATCTGGTCAATGGTGTAATATTTTTCCGCACTGAATTTCACATATTGCCTTTGTTGACTATCTGTTGTGACATGCAGCATCCGAACTCGGGAGGACTCTCAGACATTTCTGTGTGGGGACTTTGTCACGTGGCAAAGGACCGACACTGCGCTAATATAAACAATTCATGCTGCTAGCGGAGATTAAGCTCCATGGACAGCGACCGACGGGAATCCCCGATCTGACATTTAAACTCTCTCTTTCCTCGTCCCTACCTGCATGTCTACTGGGGGAAGGGATGTCATAGGCTACTGTAATATCATATGATATCCCTTGGAAGAGTTGGGCCAAAGCAGTGTTGCCAAGGAGGATTTAGAACTTGGGTTAGTAAATCAGTCAGAGCGCCGTCTAACGTATATAGATGGTGTATTGCACTAGGTGTGGGACAGGTGCACTGGTATAGGGTCTCAGGTGATCACTGCCATTTCGTTAGTCGATATGCCGCAGAAGATCATATGTAGGTTATTGGTGCATACTCTGTATGAATCTGTGCTTAGAACTTCTGCTGGCTATTTGAACGGTAATGCATGATTGTTTCGTTTGTGTTAAACGCTTTCCACAGACTATTGTATCAAGCCATGTGCAAATGCAGGAGAGCTGATCTACATGTAGCCTATGGTGGCGTTTGGACAATCTAGGATCATATAACTTCATGGTCTGGTATGGTGATTCCCTGTGACATTATTCTACATGATGGAAGTAATGGGAAGAGAAGGTACATGCAGGTGGGTGTAAATCTGACCTCTGGTGGACACAACATTCCTACTCCAGACACTAGCTGGGTCCCATGGATGGCCAGTCTGTTGCTCCCTGCTGTGGCCAGATGCTCAGCAGAGTGACCACGTTTTTGGGCAGTACAGGGGTCAGTAGAGTCAGGGGTCAACCTGTGTTCTGGCCAGGTTTTAAAGGGCTTCTGGTGTTTTTTCATGGGCTTCTGGCCAGGTTTAGAGATGGTGAATGAGCATTGTGTCTGTGTCGCCACCTAGCTTCCTTGCACTCTATCAGGGCCGTGTTCAGTAGGGCACACTGTAAAGAAAGCTCTTTGAAATGTTTGCAATGGAAAACAAGGGTTTCATATTGGACAAGTTCAGGTAGTATATCTCTGTTTCTGAACGGTTTCTCCCTACTGAACACACAAACCAGTTCATGCCCTATGAGAATTACCTCAGTCATTATTTTAGGCGATGAGGATGGGTCCATTGGTGACATAATGCAAACAGAAATGAAGTCGTGTTTTGGAGTTGACATGTATTGTACACGCATTGTCTTTACAAACCTCTTTGTCAATCACGTCACCACAGAAATTAAGTAATGTGTTTCGGAGTTGACTGGAACATTTTCAAAGTCTTACAAACCTCTTGGTCAGTGCCACCACCACGTCACAAGGTGACCTCATCCGGCACATCAGTCACATTACTGACATGCGGTGATGTTTTCTCTCCTCAGCGATCAAGGAGTTCCCTGAAGACCTTTTCACCAACAACGAGCGCAAGAGTGGGGCCGTCCTGCTGCACATAGTGGCGGTAAGGCAGCTCTTTGAATGCATCTATTACTAATTATGATGCTTTCATCACTGGTCCAGTCCAAAATCAACCTCTCGTCACTAGTCCTAGTTGGTTGACTTCTTGATTGCCCCGGTATGAAAGGTGTAAGTAATATGGGAATGACTCCACCCAGACCTTGGTCTTAGAATGATGGCTGGAGTTTTCACCACAAATATTTGCGGGGGTACTGATGGCTTAATTCAATATCTTCACATTAATTATGTTTTATATCTTGTATTTTTTTATCCTGAAAATTGAAAATATTTAAGGGGTCAAGTGATCTCCTCGGTTTCAGTGGGTAAGAAACGTCTGGTACCGCCCAGTATTATCAAGCGGTGTCTGGGGGTAGGGCAGTAAGGGTAGGGTGGCAACTCACACTGCCCAGAGTGGGTGAAAAATGCACTTTGGTGATGACATTTCACTTCTGTTCTAAAATTCATTTTACAAAGACAAATATGATTGTTCATGTTGTGAATCGTTCAGGGGGTCTGTCTCAACCATATCATTAACATTATGTCTAAAAGTTTGATTTCGTAACCTAATGCATCCCATAATACACACTGAGCTCTGTTGACCGAGCGGTGTGCTTTCTCGCAGCGACTTGAGGTTTTTACGCGTGGTGGTCTCAAAAAGCCAAATTAACATGACACAAACTGAATTAAATGTAAACGGCTTTGAAAATACAAAGCTTGTGGTATGCTCAGTGCTCTGACATTTCACAGAGTTACTGTGTCCTTGTTTTTGTGAGACATCTTTGAAAAATAACAGGAATTTTGCATTAATATGTAAAAGCGTACACTAAAATCTGAAAATACTACATGTCATGTGTATTTTAGCTGTATTGTTTTATATGCTCTGGAAGCGATGCTATTTTCCTGATATTTGACAGCTTTTTTTGTCTGGCCTCCACTGATTGTCACCCCAATTTGATTTATTTTACCCTTTGGTCAAAATGTGTTTTTAATTAGGCCACCCATTGAATGGACTGGCATACCTCGTCTCCGTTCTCCACCACACCAGCTTGATCTCACACTAATTTAACCCAAAGCAGGGGCTCCTGCCCCCTTCTGTATCCTCACTAACAGCAAACCCTGTCCTGCTGGGTTCTGTCCCGCTGTGTTCAGCCCTGGTCTAGGGGTTCTGTCCTGCTGGGTTCAGCCCTGGTCTAGGGGTTCTGTCCCGCTGGGTTCAGCCCTGGTCTAGGGGTTCTGTCCCGCTGGGTTCAGCCCTGGTCTAGGGGTTCTGTCCCGCTGGGTTCAGCCCTGGTCTAGGGGTTCTGTCCCGCTGGGTTCAGCCCTGGTCTAGGGGTTCTGTCCCGCTGGGTTCAGCCCTGGTCTAGGGGTTCTGTCCCGCTGGGTTCAGCCCTGGTCTAGGGGTTCTGTCCCGCTGGGTTCAGCCCTGGTCTAGGGGTTCTGTCCCGCTGGGTTCAGCCCTGGTCTAGGGGTTCTGTCCCGCTGGGTTCAGCCCTGGTCTAGGGGTTCTGTCCCGCTGGGTTCAGCCCTGGTCTAGGGGTTTGCTCTGCTGGGTTCAGCCTTGGTCTAGGGGTTCTGTCCAGCTGGGTTCAGCCCCGGTCTAGGGGTTCTGTCCAGCTGGATTCAGCCCCGGTCTAGGGGTCCTGTCCCGCTGGGTTCAGCCCCGGTCTAGGGGTTCTGTCCCGCTGGGTTCAGCCCCGGTCTAGGGGTTCTGTCCCGCTGGGTTCAGCCCCGGTCTAGGGGTTCTGTCCCGCTGGGTTCAGCCCTGGTCTAGGGGTTCTGTCCCGCTGGGTTCAGCCCTGGTCTAGGGGTTCTGTCCCGCTGGGTTCAGCCCTGGTCTAGGAACCTTTCCTCAATTTTACAGGTCTTCATTGTAAATATGAATGTGTTCTTAATCGACTTAGCTGTATAAATAAATAAAATAAATCTCACATGTAATAGGTGTGAAGTTTAAGAAGAATCTTGATTCATTTAATGTAATGCTATGAGGGTGAGATGAGAGGACTAATGGTAAATTGGAGCCAATTATTTGCTGGTCCTACAGTGCCCCCTGTGGCTGGGTTGGAGCACAGCACCCTCTGGATCCAGTGATGTCAGTCTTGATCTATAATTTATATATCTATCACGTCAGCTGTACTGAAATAGAATAGTTTTTTTTCTTCTCACCCACAATGCTAAGGAACAATTGCCTGCTCACATCTCTTTGTGCTGTCTTGCCAACTGCTATGGTTATTTGGCATAAATTATATAATAGTTGGCTATACAGCACAAATAGATCTGGGACCAGGCTAGGGGGATATTATGCAGTATGCACTTCAGTTAATGTCTAAGCAATGACATATACAAACAATTTTCAAAGTGATTGTATCAATCCCAGATCAGATGGCTATCATTCTACCTGGTAGTAGCAGTTCCTTCTTCAGATATGTCAGGTAGAATGTTCCCCACATTTATTACCTTATGTATGTAATCCTAGATGTTTCTAATCCTCTCAGATCTACATCATACCTAGCAGCTATGTGCTAGGGGACCATTTTGGGATTGGTCGATAGTGCTCTCTAGGTTCATCCTTCACCTTCCTTCATTCCTTTTTTGATCTGCCAAGTTTCCTATCAGTTCAGCCAATTTCTGCTGAGTTAATGTTTGACACGTATGCTCGCACACACACCCTGACTTCTCTCCCGTCTCTCCGCAGGCCCTCTATATGTTCCTGGCCCTGGCTATAATCTGTGACGACTACTTTGTGACATCACTGGAGAAGATCTGTGAGGTGAGGGACAGTTTTCCCCCACCCTTGTTAGGAACACAATCTGGTGAAAGTGGTCAGAGAGATTAGGCCTTATGTTCTGAACACGGTTTTCTGCTAACATAGTAGCTAGGTTGGCACTTTACTTCTCAACTAATACTTTCACTAATCAATATTCTTTGAGAACTGAATCAAATATTCCTAATGAAGTTCTTCTCTATTCTATGATTGATTTGGGTGTGAAGTGCCACATTTTAATTGCAAAGATTTTTGGAAGCTCACCTTGAGTAAGCACTCTGGTCTCCTCTCTCGTCTCTTTCTGTCCGTCAGAAACTAGACCTAAGTGAGGATGTTGCCGGAGCCACTTTTATGGCAGCTGGGAGTTCTGCTCCAGAGCTGTTTGCCTCTGTCATTGGTAAGATATGACACACCACCACCACACACACACACACACACACACACACACACACCGGTATACTCACACTCACATCGACACAATCTCTGATACCCAGAAGTAAAATCTTGTGTAATTGCGTCAGATGCAGGATTATGTTCTGTGGAGAGAGGTATGGGATAAAATACTAACCATACTAGAGAAGTCTCCACCCCCCCCCCCCCCCCCCTCCCCTAAACGTAAACTTTCAGACAAAGCATGAACCAAACGTCCCCTCCCCCTTCTGAAATGTGAAAGATGTCAACTCCTGGGAAACTGATTTGTCCAAATGATCAGTGTCTAAAAAAACCTGCGTACCGGAAAACAGTGACTTAATCATCGCATCCCACAGTCTTCTGACAGACACTACGTGTGTCTGCTCACCAGAGTTTAACCAACACACACACACCAATATATCCAAATATAAAAAACACACCTACACACACACACACACTCTCTCCCAGATGGCTGTTGTCAGGGCTGATTGTGGTTGGCTCCCTCCCTCTGTGCAGGTGTCTTCATCACCCACGGTGACGTGGGGGTGGGGACAATCGTTGGCTCAGCCGTCTTCAATATCCTGTGCATCATCGGTGTGTGCGGAATCTTCGCCGGACAGGTGTGTTTGTGTTTCTGTGTGTGTTTCTTTGTACGTATGTGTGCGTGCAGGTCTCGTTTAGTGCAGCATTTGCGTTTGGATCACTGATGGGCTGAGAAATAAATGGGAAGATTGAGTTCCCCTAAGGTGAACCATGTCCTGTTGACTGTTGATGTTTGTCTTGGAAAGCATATTTCTGGGCCCGTGTTCAGAAAGAGCAGGAGTGCTGATCTAGGATCAGTTTTGCCTTTTTTAGATGATAATGAATAGGATTACAGAGCCTTCAGAAAGTATTCAGACCCATTAAAACAATGTAAAATCATCAGCAATCGGCACACAATACTCCATAATGACAAAGTGAAAACAGATTTATTTTGACATTTTTGCAAATGTATTAAAAATAAACAAATACCGTATTTCTCTGAAGTTTACATACACCTTAGCCAAATACATTTAAACTCAGTTTTTCCACAATTCCTGACATTTATTCCTAGTAAAGATTCCCTGTTATTAGTTAGGGTCATCACTTTATTTTCAGAATGTGAAATGTCAGAATGATAGAGAGAATTATTTATTTCAGCTTTTATTTCTTTCATCACATTCCCAGTGGGTCAAAAGTTTACATACACTCAATTAGTATTTGGTAGCAATGCCTTTAAATTGTTTCACTTGGGTCAAACGTTTCGGGTAGCCTTCCACAACCTTCCCACAATAAGTTGGGTGCATTTTGGCCCATTCCTCCTGACAGAGCTTGTGTAACTGTCAGGTTTGAAGGCCTCCTTGCTCGCACACGCTTTTTCAGTTCTGCCCACATTTTCTATAGGATTGAGGTCAGGGCTTTGTGATGGCCACTCCAATACCTTGACTTTGTTGTCGTTAAGCCATTTTGCCACAACTTTGGAATTATGCTTGGGGTCATTGTCTATTTGGAAGAACCATTTGCGACCAAGCTTTAACTTCCTGACTGATGTCTTGAGATGTTGCTTCAATATATCCACAATTTTACTTCCTCATGATGCCATCTATTTTGTGAAGTGCACCAGTCCCTCCTGCAGCAAAGCACCCCCACAACATAATGCTGCCACCCCCGTGCTTCACGGTTGGGATCGTATTCTTTGGCTTGCAAGCCTCCCCCTTTTTCCTCCAAACATAACAATGGTCATTATGGCCAAACATTTCTATTTTGGTTTCATCAGACAAGAGGACATTTCTCCAAAAAGTACGATCTTTGACCCCATGTGCAGTTGCAAACCGTAGTCTGGCTTTTTATGGCGGTTTTGGAGCAGTGGCTTCTTCCTTGCTGAGCGGCCTTTCAGGTTATGTTGATATAGGACTCGTTTTACTGTGGATATAGATACTTTTGTACCTGTTTCCTCCAGCATCTTCACAAGGTCCTTTGATGTTGTTCTGGGATTGATTTGCACTTTTCGCACCAAAGTACGTTCATCTCTAGGAGACAGAACATGTCTCCTTCCTGAGCGGTATGACGGCTGCGTGGTCCCATGGTGTTTATACTTGCTTACCATTGTTTGTACAGACGAACGTGGTACCTTCAGGCGTTTGGAAATTGCTCCCAAGGATGAACCAGACTTGTGGAGGTCTACAATTTTTTTCTGAGGTCTTGGCTGATTTAAAAAAAAATAATGTACCTATGAATTTCAAATAAAGAGGCACTGATTTGAAGGTAGGCCTTGAAATACATCCACAGGTACACCTCCAATTGACTCAAATGATGTCAATTAGCCAATTAGAAGCTTCTAAAGCCATGACATCGTTTTCTGGAAATTTCTAAGCTGTTTAAAGGCACAGTCAACTTAGGGTATGTACACTTCTGACCCACTGGAACTGTGATACAGTGAATTATATGTGAAATAATCTGTCTGCAAACAATTGTTGGAAAAAGTTACTTGTCCTGCACAAAGTAGATGTCCTAACCGACTTGCCAAAACTATAGTTTGTTAACAAGAACTTTGTGGAGTGGTTGAAAAAGAAGCTTTAATGACTCCAACCTAAGTGTCTGTAAACTTCCAGCTTCAACTGTAAGTATTCAGACCCTTTGCTCTGAGACCCTAAATTGAGCTCAGGTGCATCCTGTTTCCTTTGATCATCCTTTGTTTCTACAAGTTATTTGGTGTACAAGTTATCTGTGGTAAATTCAGTTGATTGGACATGATTTGGAAAGGCACACGCCTGTCTATTTAAGGCCCCACAGTTTACAGTGCATGTCAAACCAAAACCATGAGGTCGAAGGAATTCTCCGTATAGTTCCGAGACGGGATTGTTTCGAGGCACAGATCTGGGGAAGGGTACCAAAAAATTTCTGCAGCAATGAAGGTCCCCAAGAACACAGTGCCCTCCATCATTCTAAATGGAAGACGTTTGGATTCACCAAGACTCTTCCTAGAGCTGGCTGCCTGGCCATACAGAGCAATCGGGGGAGTAGGGCCTTGGTCAGGGAGGTGACTAAGAACACTATGGTCACTCTGACAGCACTTCAGAGTGCCTCTGTGGAGATGGGAGATCCTTCCAGAAGGACAACCATCTCTGCAGCACTCCACAAATCTAGCCTTTATGGTAGAGTGACCAGACGGAAGCCACTCCTCAGTAAAAGGCACATGACAGCCCGTTTGGAGTTTCCCAAAAGGCACCTAAAGACACTCAGACCATGAGAAACAAGATTCTCCTGTCTGATGAAACCAATATTTTATTCTGGCCTGAATGCCAAGCATCACATCTGGAGGAAACATGGCACCATCCCTACTGTGAAGCGTGGTAGTGGCAGCATCATGCTGTGGGGATGTTTTTTTGCAGCAGGGACTGGGAGACTAGTCAGGATTGAGGGAAAGATGAACGGAGCAAAGTACAGAGCGATCCTTGATGTAAACCTGCTCCAGAGCGCTCATGACCTCAAACTAGGGTGGTTCACCTTCCAACAGGACAACAACCCTAAGCACACAGCCAAGACGACAGAAGTGGCTTCGGGACAAGTCTCTGAATGTCCTTGAGTGTCCCAGAGCCTGGACTTGAACCTAATTTGAACAACAGCAACGCTCTCCATCCAACCTGACAGAGCTTGAGAGGATCTGCAGAGAAGAATGGGAGAAATTCCCCCAGTACAGGTGTGCCAAGCTTGTAGCATCATACCCAAGACTCGAGGCTGTAATCGCTAGCAAAGGTGCTTCAACAAAGTACTGAGTAAAGGGTTTGAATACTTATGTAAATGTGATATTTCGGTTTTTTCTTTTAAAAAAAATATAAATTAGCAAAAATGTGTAAACCTGTTTTTGCTTCGTCATTATGGGGTATTGTGTGTAAAAACAATTGAATCAATATTATAATAAGGCTATAACCTAACAACATGTGGAAAAAGTCAGGGTTTCTGAATACTTTCCAAATGCGCTATACGTAGAAAGGGGGAACTGATCCTAGATCAGGACTTCTAGACTGAGACCCTTTAGTTACTGAATACAAGAACAGGATCTCTTTCCTGACTCTTTCTCTTTCTAGGTCGTAATGTTGGGTTGGTGGTCTGTTTTCCGAGATTCATTCTACTACATCTTGTCTATCCTAGCTCTTATTGCAGTAAGTCTGACATTAAATTGCTCTTAACATGTACTGTATGCCACCATAAACAATATTTATTAAATAATTCCTAACTGGCATTGTTTTAATTTCTGCCCGTGCTCTTTTTCCCCAGTTCATTTACGATGAGAAGGTGGTGTGGTAAGTGATCAGCCCTTTTTAAATATGACCTTGATATTTCATTGGTTACGTACCTGAACTCTGCTCCTTATTGGGCGATATGTGATTTTATTGGGTTACTGTGATGTGATGTCATTGGTCTATATTGGGAGATCATTGGTTGTCTCTGAGCCTGTGCTCCTCTGTCCGTCTCAGGTGGGAAAGCCTGGTGTTGGTGCTCATGTACTGTGGATACATCCTCATCATGAAGTAAGTACTGCACCACTAAGTCTGTGACATCACGCAACTCAGGGCGGCCAATGAAACTGAGAGCAGATATCTTGAAGAGATTCTCCTGTACTTTTTGTATACTTTTTAGCCAGTAGTTCTAAAAGTAGAGCTAGCGAGCCAAAAGTGGTCCCCGAAAAAAATAAAAATAAAATGGTGTACTACTTCAGTACCAGTCAAAAGTTTGGACACGCCTACTAATTCAAGGGTTTTTCTTTATTTTGACTGTTTTCTACATTGTAGAATGCCAAGTGTGCAAAGCTGTCAAGGGTGGCTACTTTGAAGAATCTCAAATATATCTATGTTTTTTTTAACTTAACTTTTTTTGGTTACTACATGATTCATAGTTTTGATGTCTTCACTATTATTCTACAATGTAGAAAATAGTAAAAATAAAGAAAAACCCTGAAATGAGTAGGTGTGTCCAAACTTTTGACTGGTGCTGTATATGCAGACATGTGAAAAGTATGTGGACACCTGCTTGTTGAACATGTCATTCCAAAATCATGGGCATTAATATGGAGTTGGTCCCCACTTTGCTGCTATAACAGACTCCACTCTTCTGGGAAAGCTTTCCACTAGATGTTGGAACATTGTTGTGGGAACTTGCTTCCATTCAGCCACAAGAGCATTAGTGAGGTCAGGCACTGATGTTGGGTGATTAGGCCTGGCTCGCAGTCTGTGTTCAAATTCATCCCAAAGGTGTTCGATGGGGTTGAGATCAGGGCTCTGTGCAGGCCAGTCAAGTTCTTCCACACTGATCTCGAAAAAAAACATTTCTGTATGGACCTCGCTTTGTGCATGGGGGCATTGTCATGCTGAAACAGGAAAGGGTCTTCCCCAAACTGTTGCCACAAAGTTGGAAGCACAGACTCGTCTAGAATGCCATTGTATGCTGTAGCGTTTAGAATTTCCCTTCACTTGAACTAAGGGGGCTAGCCCAAACAATCAAATCACATTTTATTTGTCACATACACATGGTTAGCATATGTTAATGTGAGTGTAGCGAAATGCTTGTGCTTCTAGTTCTGACAGTGCAGTAATATCTAACAATTCCCCAACAACCACTTAATACATACAAATGTAAAGGGGTGAATGAGAATATGTACATGTATGTATATGGCCGAGCGGCATAGGCAAGGTGCAATAGATGGTATAAAATGCAGTATAGACATGTAAACCATTATTTAAAGTGGCATTGTATAAAGTGACTAGTGATCCATTTATTCAAGTGGCCAGTGATTGGGTCTCACAGTAGGCAGCAGCCTCTGAGTTAGTGATGGCTGTTTAGCAGTCTGATGGCCTTGAGATAGAAGCTGTTTTTCAGTCTCTCGGTCCCAGCTTTGGTGCCCCTGTACTGACCTCAAATTATGGATGGTAGCGGTGTGAACAGGCAGTGGCTCGGGTGGTTGAGGTCCTTCATGATCTTTTTGGCCTTCCTGTGACATCGGGTGCTGTAGGTGTCATGGAGGGCAGGTAGTTGGCCCCCGGTGATGCGTTGTGTAGACCGCACCACCCTCTGGAAAGCCTTGTGGTAGAGAGCGGTGCAGTTGCCGTACCAGGCGGTCATACAGCTCGACAGAATGCTCTCGATTGTGCAGCTTTGGAAGTTTGTGAGCGTTTTGGGTGACAAGCCAAATTTCTTCAGCCTCCTGAGGTTGAAGAGGCGCTGTTGCGCCTTCTTCACCACACTGTTTGTGTGGGTGGACCATTTCAGTTTGTCGGTGACGTGTACGCCGTGGAACTTGGACCGTTATTCCTCCTCCACCAAACTTTACAGTTGGCACTATGCATTCGGGTAGGTAGCGTTCTCCTGGCATCCGCCAAACCCAGATTTGCGCATCGAACTGCTAGATGGTGACGTGTGATTCATCGTTCCAGTGTACGCGTTTCCACTGCTCCAGAGTCCAATGGCGACGAGCTTTACACCAGTACAGTCGACACTTGGAATTGCGCGTGGTGATCTTAAACTTGTGTGCGACTGCTCTGACATGGAAACCCATTGCATGAAGCTCCCGGCGAACAGGTCTTGTGCTGACGTTGCTTCCAGAGGTAGTTTGGAACTCTGTAGTGAGTGTTGCAACCGAGGTCAGATGCTTTTTACATGCTATGCGCTTCAGCACTCGGCGGTCCTGTTCTGTGAGCTTGTGGCCTACCACCTCGTGGCTGAGACGTTGTTCCTCTTAGACGTTTCCACTTCACAACAGCACTTACCGTTAACTGGTGCAGCTCTAGCAGGGCAGCATTTTGACTTGTTGGAAAGATGGCATCCTATAACGGTGCCACGTTAAGTCACTGAGCTCTTCAGTACGGACCATTCTACTGCCAATGTTTGTCTATGGAGATTGCATGGCGGTGTGCTCGATTTTATACCCCTGTCAGTAACGGGTGTGGCTGAAATAGCCAAATTCACTCCTTTGAAGGGGTGTCCACATACTTTGGGCCTTTTATTGTATGTGCACCGCGTCATTGCTCTCTCTCTCTCTGCTGTGTGTTCATCTTGCTAGCTATCACTCAAATGTCGAGGGGGTGAAGCTCATTGGTTAGAACTTGAATTGCTAGGGGGCTGGCCCACATGGGGGGAAATGTAGGCAAAATGGTGAAGCACAGCTTCCAGAAAACACCCTAGGGATTTGGTGGCTAATTGAGGTAAGACCGTAATTCTGGTGATAGATTGTACGTGTGAAGCAACACAAACAATGGCACACACACATATTAACATACGCACTATACATACACATGGATTTAGTACTGTAGATATGTGGTGGAGTAGGGGCCTGAGGGCACACAGTGTGTTGTGAAATCTGTGAATGTTTTAAAATTGTATAAACTGCCTTAATTTTGCTGGACCCCAGGAAGAGTAGCTGCTGCTTTGGCAGGAACTAATGGGGATCCATAATAAATACAAACTACACATTGACACATCCAGCCCAAAGTGAGAGGTTTACATTTTCCGTAACATCTCTTTTAAGATGTATATATTTCTAAGAAATGTACAAAGACCGAATGCAAAAATATTGAATTTGAGTCCCCCCTTGATTTTCTGGGGGATGGCAGTTTTTGTCTGTCTGTTTCTGCCTTGGTTCATCCAGGTCACTTCTGTTGCCAGTAATCTGTCTCAGCCCCAGCCTGCTCACTCCCAGCCCAGCCATAAGACTTTAATCCTCCCTCTGCAGTGGCTAAAGAGCACCAGACTTAACTGGATATCACTTGTCTCCTGTCTAGTTAGGAGGAAAGGACTTCTCAGACTGCCCTTCTATGACCCATTATGAAAGCCACTCGGAAAATAGCCTACTCACTGACTATTTCAGACCATTCTGTCCATAGGGGTGGCTGTATATACTATCATTAGAAGTGTGCATACATAGGATGTCAAATATATAACATGGTTTCACATTCCCCAGAAGTTGCAGGACTGAGTTTGCCACAGTTATTGTAAATATGACCAGTTGTAACAATTTTGCTGCAGTTTACTGTATACACAGGGACAGTTTACAGGATCCAGATTAAACCTATTAATCCTAGTCCTAAAATGTAATTTTTTTCAATGGAGAGTTAAGTCCATTTATGAATCTGTGTCCAGCAAACTGGTCCCTAGAGTTCACACAGCACTGCATACAATTCAGTTATTGGCTGTTGATGAACAAGGGAGCCATTGACCAGTGTCCCTCTCCCCTCTTCTCCCAGGTTTAACCAGAGCTTGCAGAAGTTGTTCACGGGGAAAGGGGGTAAAGACAAGAACCAGGCCAACGGTAACGCGGCGGCCAGCAGCGAGATGGAGGACGGTAATACAGCTTGTTATGGGGCTGATGACCCCATTACATATACTCAGCACAGCAGCAGGTAAGGCTGACCAGACAGGCTGTAGTATATACCAAGGCTTCTCGAAGACATATTCTCTACTGGTCTTCTTTGAAATTCCCAAAATTGACTAATAGCTGTTTTTTGAGGGAATGGCTGTTTGGTTCAATTGCGTTGGTCTTGGTTGGGTTGTGGAAGTGAAGTTGGAATATGGACTTCTGGGAGTTGGGTAGGAATTCCTCTGTCAGTATGGTGAAGGTGTTGCAGTTCTACAGTCTCCATTCTACTACGCTGACTAACACTGGATAAGAGGTACCCTTCTGCTCAACCACAGTGCTCTCTTTCTCTCACTGCCTCTCTCTCTCAGCCTAGCCACCTTTGGTATTAATGTCATAAGCGGCTTGTAACTTGTGTAGATGCGACCCATATCTTCCGCTTTCTTTCCACTGTCAAAGCGCCTGTCTGTTTAGCCTTACTAAAACCTTCTGTTGCTTATTGTGTGTAGTGACTGTTTCTGCATGCCAGAATGCAGTTTTTCTCTGCAGTATGTTGCTCTGCTTGTCTCTTGACGTTTCAGCCCACTGACTTATGGTACTAAATATCCAAATATAGGGAATGTTTGTCAGCTTTGTTTACTTAATGTATGCATATCAATTTCTATATAATTAATAAACTCTTGCTAATTGAACATAGAACACGTATTAAACGCTGCATCCAGGCATTATACTAGGAGTATGTTTAAAACACAAGTGAAAACCTTTTGCGAAAAGGTGTTTTTACATCTTAAAATAATTGTCCAGTGTTTCCATATTTCTATTCCAGACCTATATTTAGTTACAGAATGAGTGAGAGAAAAACATTCCTTCCAAATCACAAGTTAAAAAGCAAATTTTCTGTGTTGGAACGGTGTTTTCCATTAGCACCGTCCGCTAATCATTTTGACCCGGCTACTTTCTCCACTTCATATTAACTAGGCTATGTTTTTCATTTAAAAGTTTCAATTCGCTAGTCCATCAAGCCCCTCTCTCTCTAGAATGACTGATATGCATCTTCTAGCGATCTTTTGATAGGATAGGTGCATGTCAGTCACTAAGCAAGCGATGACAGGGAAACGCAGTCTGCTGTCTGTCTCGACTCCCGGTACAATTTGTGTGCACTGTGGTTGGTTGCAGTCAAATTTCTTTACACAGAGGAGGGAGAGGGCCTGATGCTCGTGCATTTCCGCGTCCTATGTAATGTAAGTGCTAACGATGAGTCAATCAACTTAGCCTAATTGTTTTAATGCACATTATTTTCTTTCACATAGCCAACCACGCGGAGTCGTGGCACATAGGCTATTTACTGTGTGTTGATTGACAACTGAACAGCAAGTGTTGACTAGCTTTATTTATAATAAAAAAAAATATTCAGCAAATAATTATCTGATACACAACCAAAACAAATAGCCAATGCATTCAACAAGTTTGTAGAGTCAAAGGCTTGACGTAATCATTGCATGCTATGAATATGGGACGGAATACTCAACTTTTGACTACTTTAATATACATGTGTGAATTTGTCCCAATACTTTTGCTGCAATTTCTGAACGGCGCACCCGATTTATGGATTAAAATACCCTTCAATTAAAGTTGACAGCCTGCCGTTGAACCTCTGTCACTGTCCCAATACTTTTGGAGCTCACTGTATATTGTATAGGGCCCCAACTAATGATCATTAATTAATTTAGGCTATGTCAAATCTGACAGATATAATACTTCACTGATATCCATATTTTTTTAATTTAAAATGTTATTTTTTCAAAAGGTGGGCAATTTACTTCAAATTATGCATTTTATTAAAACAGAAAAATTAACAAACATTGTGGCAATACATATTTTGCAGTAAAACTGTAAAGACTTTAATCTCATGAGAAGACAAGTTACATGTTAAAGGGTTAAATGTTCTCTTAGAAATTAGTCCTGCTCATATTGGCCTAGATTTAGATGACATTCAAACAACTAACAATACACTGAATACATACATGTTCAAATGACAACATGTAAAGTCATGTCTTTCTACAAGAGTCCACCAAAATAGAGCTCCTTAGGCCAAAAATTACTAAGGGTATGACCTTATCCCCTGAGGTATCTTTGTTTGAGGAGTTATGAAGCGTTTTGTTCTCCAATTTATGTTCTGGCCACATACGAGTATATGATGAGTCCACAACAACGTTTGGGTACAAGTTAACAGAATAATACCTTTTTTAAAAGTGAGATTTTCACTGGATACTTCAGTGGATTTTGGGTGTTTTTTTGCTAGCATGTTTGTGTGTTAGCGTCTGTGTGTGTGCATGTCAGTTTGAAGGACTAACGTGTCTGTCCATCTCCAGTTAAGCCCAGTAAGGCCTACAGTCGTGGCTCTGTGGTCATGGTCGATGAGATTATGCACGCCAGCCCTCCCAAGTTACGCTTCCCAGAGGCCGGCCTCCGCGTCATGGTCACCAGCCATTTTGGACCAAAGACCCGGCTGCGCATGGCCAGTCGCCTCATCATCACTGAGGTATGGATAGAAAGGGATGCAACTACGAGATGAGAGATGAGGAGCAGATTGTTTCCATGTTAAAAGATGCAATAGTCTCAGATATAGATTTTATAGTGTTCATTAGACACCAAACAGAAAGAATCTGACTGAAACAGCGGGGGTCAACTTGCGGTGTATTCACTAGTCGCAGACCGTAGCAAAACGTTTGGTCTGTTGCAAGAAGTGTTGCGCTTTGCAACGCAAACTGTTTACTCCAAACGGAATATGTTTTTCAACCAAAAATTCAGGTTCTATTGGTCTAATTCAGGTAGGTCCCTCCCTGTTTCGTTCTGTTTCCATTTGGTTCCTAGAGTAAACGGTAAACTGTTTCAGTTGAAAAACGTTTCGCAACAGGCCAAAAGTTTCTCTACGGTCTGCGAGTAATGAATTCACCCCTGGATGTTTTCGGATGTGTACCGTAATGAACAGCTCCCTGTTTTGCCTCGTCCTGACAGCGTCAGAAGCTGGTGCAGGGTGCCAACGGGGTGGAGACCCAGGTTCTGGAGGGGAAGGTGGACATTGAGAATGGCAACGTGCCTGAAGACAAACCAGCAGAGGAGGAGCAGGAGAATGAAACCATCTCCCCCTTTCATATCCCTGGTGTGTGTGTGTGTGTATTAGTGTGATGTTTATCCAGACAGAGTTTAACATGACTGTTGATAGGAAATGTTATGTCGACAAGATTGGTGCCATTTGCTTCCACTTCAGTCGACGTGTTGCCATTACCCAAATTATCCAGTGACTTTATCATATCATGACAAACTCTAATGATCTCTGACAGACTTATGTGCATGGCAAACACTGCCAAGTTTGTGTATGAAACAAACCTGTTTCAGCTGTCAAGTGCTTAATGATTAAAGTAGCTGATGAGTTAAATTAGTTGTGTGGGCTGGAACAAATACCTTCAGACCTCTGTGGATCTCCAGGACCAGAACACTGTTCTAGAATGTTCTAGAGTAGTAGGTTCATCTAGGGAGTTGTGTCACTACTGTGCTTCTGCATGCTTTTCCAGACTCTTAGCCCCCTGGTTTACTGTAAAGAACTTTGACTGAATATGAAAAGGGCTTTATAAATACATACATTTGATTGATTTTTATCTGCCGCTGCTGTTCTGCAGATGGCATCGGCAGCAAGTGCAAGTGGCTGATCTCGTGGCCCCTGCTGCTCCTCCTGTTCTTCACCATCCCCAACTGTGCGAAGCCTCGCTGGGAGAAGTTCTTCATGGTCTCCTTCTTCCTTTCTACCGTCTGGATCGCTGTCTTCTCCTACTTCATGGTCTGGATGGTGAGTCTCAGGGTAGAGGGTGTGGGGGGGGGGGGGTGGCTAGGGGTGTTTGTCTGTCTTTCTGGTCAATTATCAGTCGTAACGTGTGTGGGGGGGTGGGTCACAGGTCACCATCATCGGCTACACCCTTGGCATCCCAGATGTCATTATGGGCATCACCTTCCTGGCAGCGGGCACCAGCGTTCCAGACTGCATCGCCAGTCTCATTGTTGCTCGGCAAGGTACAGCTTTAGTTTCTGTTATTTCCCTGAACTGTTGGATAGGTCATCTAGTCATTGGCTTTGGGTGGGGGGGGGGTCTTCGGACTGTACCATCTTTAGCGATACTCTTTAAGGCTTTTCCAAGTTAATTCTGGAGGTTGTTTTTATGTAAAATGCTTATATTTGAACGACAGCTATTTGTGTTTAGGATTGGGTGACATGGCAGTGTCCAACACCATCGGCAGTAATGTGTTTGATATCCTGGTTGGGCTGGGCGTTCCCTGGGCACTGCAGACCATGGCGGTCAGCTACGGCTCTGAGGTAAGAACAGCTATAGGGAACGGAGTTGGGTGAACGGAGTAGGGTGAGGTTGCCCCCGGACACTGATCTTGGATCAGTTTAGCTTTTTAGTTAGGATAGGGGGAGTGGAAGCTGATACCTTCACCCTGGAGCATAGGGAACAGAGCCCACTGCTGAGAGAAGTACAACTTTAGCTCAATATGCACCGTAAATATTTGTAGTTTAGTAGTCATCTTTCTGGAAGTGAATACACTCAAATGAATTCAAGTGTTCATCACTTGAATAGGGGAATAAAACATTTTTAAGGACAAAGTAACGTTGTGTTTCAGTACTGTGTGAGTCCTTGACTTTATTGTCGCTCCAGCTCTCTCCAACCTGTCTACTAGGAGTGCATCTCAATAGTATAACACGTTCTCTGCTCATCATGGCCGGAGGAAGCCACTTAAGACTATAGAGATGCGCCCCTTGAGTTAACTAATACTGGAGCTGTGTATTTACAGAGGTTAACTAATACTGGAGCCGTGTATTTACAGAGGTTAACTAATACTGGAGCCGTGTATTTACAGAGGTTAACTAATACTGGAGCCGTGTATTTACAGAGGTTAACTAATACTGGAGCCGTGTATTTACAGAGGTTAACTAATACTGGAGCCGTGTATTTACAGAGGTTAACTAATACTGGAGCCGTGTATTTACAGAGGTTAACTAATACTGGAGCCGTGTATTTACAGAGGTTAACTAATACTGGAGCTGTGTATTTACAGAGGTTAACTAATACTGGAGCTGTGTATTTACAGAGGTTAACTAATACTGGAGCCGTGTATTTACAGAGGTTAACTAATAGTGGAGCCGTGTATTTACAGAGGTTAACTAATACTGGAGCCGTGTATTTACAGAGGTTAACTAATACTGGAGCCGTGTATTTACAGAGGTTAGCTAATACTGGAGCCGTGTATTTACAGAGGTTAACTAATACTGGAGCCGTGTATTTACAGAGGTTAGCTAATAGTGGAGCCGTGTATTTACAGAGGTTAACTAATACTGGAGCCGTGTATTTACAGAGGTTAGCTAATACTGGAGCCGTGTATTTACAGAGGTTAGCTAATACTGGAGCTGTGTATTTACAGAGGTTAGCTAATACTGGAGCCGTGTATTTACAGAGGTTAACTAATACTGGAGCCGTGTATTTACAGAGGTTAGCTAATACTGGAGCTGTGTATTTACAGAGGTTAGCTAATACTGGAGCTGTGTATTTACAGAGGTTAGCTAATACTGGAGCTGTGTATTTACAGAGGTTAGCTAATACTGGAGCCGTGTATTTACAGAGGTTAGCTAATACTGGAGCCGTGTATTTACAGAGGTTAGCTAATACTGGAGCCGTGTATTTACAGAGGTTAGCTAATACTGGAGCCGTGTATTTACAGAGGTTAGCTAATACTGGAGCCGTGTATTTACAGAGGTTAGCTAATACTGGAGCCGTGTATTTACAGAGGTTAGCTAATAGTGGAGCCGTGTATTTACAGAGGTTAGCTAATAGTGGAGCCGTGTATTTACAGAGGTTAGCTAATAGTGGAGCCGTGTATTTACAGAGGTTAGCTAATAGTGGAGCCGTGTATTTACAGAGGTTAGCTAATAGTGGAGCCGTGTATTTACAGAGGTTAGCTAATAGTGGAGCCGTGTATTTACAGAGGTTAGCTAATAGTGGAGCCGTGTATTTACAGAGGTTAGCTAATAGTGGAGCCGTGTATTTACAGAGGTTAGCTAATAGTGGAGCCGTGTATTTACAGAGGTTAGCTAATAGTGGAGCCGTGTATTTACAGAGGTTAGCTAATAGTGGAGCCGTGTATTTACAGAGGTTAGCTAATAGTGGAGCCGTGTATTTACAGAGGTTAGCTAATAGTGGAGCCGTGTATTTACAGAGGTTAGCTAATAGTGGAGCCGTGTATTTACAGAGGTTAGCTAATAGTGGAGCCGTGTATTTACAGAGGTTAGCTAATAGTGGAGCCGTGTATTTACAGAGGTTAGCTAATAGTGGAGCCGTGTATTTACAGAGGTTAGCTAATAGTGGAGCCGTGTATTTACAGAGGTTAGCTAATAGTGGAGCCGTGTATTTACAGAGGTTAGCTAATAGTGGAGCCGTGTATTTACAGAGGTTAGCTAATAGTGGAGCCGTGTATTTACAGAGGTTAGCTAATAGTGGAGCCGTGTATTTACAGAGGTTAGCTAATAGTGGAGCCGTGTATTTACAGAGGTTAGCTAATAGTGGAGCCGTGTATTTACAGAGGTTAGCTAATAGTGGAGCCGTGTATTTACAGAGGTTAGCTAATAGTGGAGCCGTGTATTTACAGAGGTTAGCTAATAGTGGAGCCGTGTATTTACAGAGGTTAGCTAATAGTGGAGCCGTGTATTTACAGAGGTTAGCTAATAGTGGAGCCGTGTATTTACAGAGGTTAGCTAATAGTGGAGCCGTGTATTTACAGAGGTTAGCTAATAGTGGAGCCGTGTATTTACAGAGGTTAGCTAATAGTGGAGCCGTGTATTTACAGAGGTTAGCTAATAGTGGAGCCGTGTATTTACAGAGGTTAGCTAATAGTGGAGCCGTGTATTTACAGAGGTTAGCTAATAGTGGAGCCGTGTATTTACAGAGGTTAGCTAATAGTGGAGCCGTGTATTTACAGAGGTTAGCTAATAGTGGAGCCGTGTATTTACAGAGGTTAGCTAATAGTGGAGCCGTGTATTTACAGAGGTTAGCTAATAGTGGAGCCGTGTATTTACAGAGGTTAGCTAATAGTGGAGCCGTGTATTTACAGAGGTTAGCTAATAGTGGAGCCGTGTATTTACAGAGGTTAGCTAATAGTGGAGCCGTGTATTTACAGAGGTTAGCTAATAGTGGAGCCGTGTATTTACAGAGGTTAGCTAATAGTGGAGCCGTGTATTTACAGAGGTTAGCTAATAGTGGAGCCGTGTATTTACAGAGGTTAGCTAATAGTGGAGCCGTGTATTTACAGAGGTTAGCTAATAGTGGAGCCGTGTATTTACAGAGGTTAGCTAATAGTGGAGCCGTGTATTTACAGAGGTTAGCTAATAGTGGAGCCGTGTATTTACAGAGGTTAGCTAATAGTGGAGCCGTGTATTTACAGAGGTTAGCTAATAGTGGAGCCGTGTATTTACAGAGGTTAGCTAATAGTGGAGCCGTGTATTTACAGAGGTTAGCTAATAGTGGAGCCGTGTATTTACAGAGGTTAGCTAATAGTGGAGCCGTGTATTTACAGAGGTTAGCTAATAGTGGAGCCGTGTATTTACAGAGGTTAGCTAATAGTGGAGCCGTGTATTTACAGAGGTTAGCTAATAGTGGAGCCGTGTATTTACAGAGGTTAGCTAATAGTGGAGCCGTGTATTTACAGAGGTTAGCTAATAGTGGAGCCGTGTATTTACAGAGGTTAGCTAATAGTGGAGCCGTGTATTTACAGAGGTTAGCTAATAGTGGAGCCGTGTATTTACAGAGGTTAGCTAATAGTGGAGCCGTGTATTTACAGAGGTTAGCTAATAGTGGAGCCGTGTATTTACAGAGGTTAGCTAATAGTGGAGCCGTGTATTTACAGAGGTTAGCTAATAGTGGAGCCGTGTATTTACAGAGGTTAGCTAATAGTGGAGCCGTGTATTTACAGAGGTTAGCTAATAGTGGAGCCGTGTATTTACAGAGGTTAGCTAATAGTGGAGCCGTGTATTTACAGAGGTTAGCTAATAGTGGAGCCGTGTATTTACAGAGGTTAGCTAATAGTGGAGCCGTGTATTTACAGAGGTTAGCTAATAGTGGAGCCGTGTATTTACAGAGGTTAGCTAATAGTGGAGCCGTGTATTTACAGAGGTTAGCTAATAGTGGAGCCGTGTATTTACAGAGGTTAGCTAATAGTGGAGCCGTGTATTTACAGAGGTTAGCTAATAGTGGAGCCGTGTATTTACAGAGGTTAGCTGATAGTGGAGCCGTGTATTTACAGAGGTTAGCTGATAGTGGAGCCGTGTATTTACAGAGGTTAGCTGATAGTGGAGCCGTGTATTTACAGAGGTTAGCTGATAGTGGAGCCGTGTATTTACAGAGGTTAGCTGATAGTGGAGCCGTGTATTTACAGAGGTTAGCTGATAGTGGAGCCGTGTATTTACAGAGGTTAGCTGATAGTGGAGCCGTGTATTTACAGAGGTTAGCTAATAGTGGAGCCGTGTATTTACAGAGGTTAGCTAATAGTGGACTATATTCCCCATCTAATGTCTAACGTCTAACTAACGTCTAACGTGCACTCTGCCTTCCCCCTCTAGGTCATGATCAACAGTCGAGGACTGGTCTACTCTGTGGTGTTGCTTCTGGGATCTGTGGCTTTGACGGTGAGCAGATACCATCTTTTGTAGTGCATCATGCTTGTAATGCCAGGATAGTGGGTTCCATTCCCGGGACCACCCATACGTAAACAATGTATGCACGCATTACTAAGTCACTTGGATAAAAGTGTCTGCTATATGGCATATATTATACATGTATTGTAGTCTCTATACACAGTATGACTGGTCAGTAGTGTAATATCTATGACTGCTGCTGACCAATCTGCCAGTGTATTTATTAGGCTGTGGTCAGAGATTGTGTTTCCTAAAATTACAAATTGTGCCTGTGGGTTTTTCAATGGAGTCATCCGTTGGCTGATGTACAATGGAAAAGATTGTCCAACGACAAACGTGTCTTTTTACATAATGCAACTCAGACAGTTGATGAAAGCGTATACTATTTGCATGTGTTCATGTGTCTCCGATTGGCCGTAGCTTTATGCCGCCAGATTTGACTGGTTCTCTTTTCCGGATACGAATAATACTGCAAGGCTTCTATGTAAACGTGCGTGTTTGAAAAAAGTGCTATAAGCTGAATTGCACTAATGGAAAGGATCGTTAGATGAATTTGCTATTAAGGTACCCAACATGCTTTCTGTTGCACTGTAGTAGTTTGTTTTAAAGGGACCGTGTGCAGTTAAAAACATAGGTGCTGTATCTTAAATCACAGCTAATGGGAATATGTAATTGCTTACACATGAAATTTGAGGGAATCATTTATAAATGTTAATATGCACTAATTAGATTTGACATTGTGCGTATGTCCATAATATTGTGATTTATCGACCCCGAACTTGATGTGAACGTGTGTGATTTGGTTAGTTTTTTTTATCAATAAATGAAACCAGCTTATTTTACTGAACTTTATTCATTTGGGTTATTATAAACTGCATTTACAAGTCATTTCTTAAAAATGTAAGTAGTAAATGTAAGTAGTAAATGTGGTCGCAGTTGTAAATGCGACCAGTAGGTCGAAAGTAGGTCGCAGTTGTAAATGAGAACTTGTTCTCAACTGGCCTAGCTGGTTAAAAAAAGGCGAAATAAAAATGATGGTATAAATTAAATGTGAACATTTATGTCTCATTCTTAACTGTTGGACTGTGTGTGTGTGTGGAAGAGACAGATTAACAAAATGTTCTCAGTCATTTCTTGCATAAGACCAGTCAGGTGTCCAGAGGTATGATGTACGGCTGTGTTCCCCTCTGCCGAGTGACTATATATAGGATGTACTGTGTTCCTCTGCAGAGTGACTATATATAGGATGTACTGTGTTACCCTCTGCAGAGTGACTATATATAGGATGTACTGTGTTCCTCTGCAGAGTGACTATATATAGGATGTACTGTGTTACCCTCTGCAGAGTGACTATATATAGGATGTACTGTGTTCCTCTGCAGAGTGACTATATATAGGATGTACTGTGTTACCCTCTGCAGAGTGACTATATATAGGATGTACTGTGTTACCCTCTGCAGAGTGACTATATATAGGATGTACTGTGTTACCCTCTGCAGAGTGACTATATATAGGATGTACTGTGTTCCTCTGCAGAGTGACTATATATAGGATGTACTGTGTTCCTCTGCAGAGTGACTATATATAGGATGTACTGTGTTACCCTCTGCAGAGTGACTATATATAGGATGTACTGTGTTACCCTCTGCAGAGTGACTATATATAGGATGTACTGTGTTCCTCTGCAGAGTGACTATATATAGGATGTACTGTGTTCCTCTGCAGAGTGACTATATATAGGATGTACTGTGTTCCTCTGCAGAGTGACTATATATAGGATGTACTGTGTTCCTCTGCAGAGTGACTATATATAGGATGTACTGTGTTCCTCTGCAGAGTGACTATATATAGGATGTACTGTGTTACCCTCTGCAGAGTGACTATATATAGGATGTACTGTGTTACCCTCTGCAGAGTGACTATATATAGGATGTACTGTGTTCCTCTGCAGAGTGACTATATATAGGATGTACTGTGTTACCCTCTGCAGAGTGACTATATATAGGATGTACTGTGTTACCCTCTGCAGAGTGACTATATATAGGATGTACTGTGTTCCTCTGCAGAGTGACTATATATAGGATGTACTGTGTTACCCTCTGCAGAGTGACTATATATAGGATGTACTGTGTTACCCTCTGCAGAGTGACTATATATAGGATGTACTGTGTTCCTCTGCAGAGTGACTATATATAGGATGGACTGTGTTCCTCTGCAGAGTGACTATATATAGGATGGACTGTGTTCCTCTGCAGAGTGACTATATATAGGATGTACTGTGTTCCTCTGCAGAGTGACTATATATAGGATGTACTGTGTTACCCTCTGCAGAGTGACTATATATAGGATGTACTGTGTTACCCTCTGCAGAGTGACTATATATAGGATGTACTGTGTTCCTCTGCAGAGTGACTATATATAGGATGTACTGTGTTACCCTCTGCAGAGTGACTATATATAGGATGTACTGTGTTACCCTCTGCAGAGTGACTATATATAGGATGTACTGTGTTCCTCTGCAGAGTGACTATATATAGGATGTACTGTGTTACCCTCTGCAGAGTGACTATATATAGGATGTACTGTGTTACCCTCTGCAGAGTGACTATATATAGGATGTACTGTGTTCCTCTGCAGAGTGACTATATATAGGATGGACTGTGTTCCCCTCTGCAGAGGGACTATGTATAGGATGTACTGTGTTCCCCTCTGCAGAGTGACTATATATAGGATGGACTGTGTTCCCCTCTGCAGAGGGACTATATTTAGGATGTACTTTGTTCCCCTCTGCAGAGTGACTATATATAGGATGTACTGTGTTACCCTCTGCAGAGTGACTATATATAGGATGTACTTTGTTCCCCTCTGCAGAGTGACAACATATGTGTGTGTTCCCCTCTGCAGAGTGACTATATATAGGATGGACTGTGTTCCTCTGCAGAGTGACTATATATAGGATGTACTGTGTTACCCTCTGCAGAGTGACTATATATAGGATGTACTGTTACCCTCTGCAGAGTGACTATATATAGGATGTACTGTGTTCCTCTGCAGAGTGACTATATATAGGATGTACTGTGTTCCTCTGCAGAGTGACTATATATAGGATGTACTGTTACCCTCTGCAGAGTGACTATATATAGGATGTACTGTTACCCTCTGCAGAGTGACTATATATAGGATGTACTGTGTTACCCTCTGCAGAGTGACTATATATAGGATGTACTGTGTTCCTCTGCAGAGTGACTATATATAGGATGTACTGTGTTCCTCTGCAGAGTGACTATATATAGGATGTACTGTGTTCCTCTGCAGAGTGACTATATATAGGATGTACTGTGTTACCCTCTGCAGAGTGACTATATATAGGATGTACTGTGTTACCCTCTGCAGAGTGACTATATATAGGATGTACTGTGTTACCCTCTGCAGAGTGACTATATATAGGATGTACTGTGTTACCCTCTGCAGAGTGACTATATATAGGATGTACTGTGTTACCCTCTGCAGAGTGACTATATATAGGATGTACTGTGTTCCTCTGCAGAGTGACTATATATAGGATGTACTGTGTTACCCTCTGCAGAGTGACTATATATAGGATGTACTGTGTTACCCTCTGCAGAGTGACTATATATAGGATGTACTGTGTTCCTCTGCAGAGTGACTATATATAGGATGTACTGTGTTCCCCTCTGCAGAGTGACTATATATAGGATGGACTGTGTTCCCCTCTGCAGAGGGACTATGTATAGGATGTACTGTGTTCCCCTCTGCAGAGTGACTATATATAGGATGGACTGTGTTCCCCTCTGCAGAGGGACTATATTTAGGATGTACTTTGTTCCCCTCTGCAGAGTGACTATATATAGGATGTACTGTGTTACCCTCTGCAGAGTGACTATATATAGGATGTACTTTGTTCCCCTCTGCAGAGTGACAACATATGTGTGTGTTCCCCTCTGCAGAGTGACTATATATAGGATATACTGTGTTCCTCTGCAGAGTGACTATATACAGGATGTACTGTGTTACCCTCTGCAGAGTGACTATATATAGGATGTACTGTTACCCTCTGCAGAGTGACTATATATAGGATGTACTGTGTTACCCTCTGCAGAGTGACTATATATAGGATGTACTGTGTTACCCTCTGCAGAGTGACTATATATAGGATGTACTGTGTTCCTCTGCAGAGTGACTATATATAGGATGTACTGTGTTACCCTCTGCAGAGGGACTATATTTAGGATGTACTGTGTTACCCTATGCAGAGTGACTATATATAGGATGTACTGTGTTACCCTCTGCAGAGGGACTATATTTAGGATGTACTGTTACCCTCTGCAGAGTGACTATATATAGGATGTACTCTGTTCCCCTCTGCAGAGTGACAACATATGTGTGTGTTCCCCTCTGCAGGTGGGGGGGATCCACGTGAACCACTGGAAGTTGGATCTGAAGCTGGGTATCTACACGCTGGTCCTCTACGCTGTCTTCCTGTGTTTCTCCATCATGATCGAGTACAACGTCTTCACCTTCGTCAACCTGCCCATGTGCATGGAGGAGTAGCTGGTCCACGCCCACCTCTGAACTAGGAATCTCCACTCCCTCAACCCCTAATGGCAACCAATCAAAATCAACGTTCCCCATCCTCCACCACGTTACTAAACCCGGTTACCTGGTTATCTCCTGTCTGACTGGTCACCTGTCATTGTCATAACTGACCTGTTGACCTCTTGATCTGATCCTGGTCTTTAAATCTTTTCTTTCCCTATGCTTGGACTCACTTTCCCATGAGGCTTTGTTCTGAGGAGTGGACAGACGCATTAAACGAACTGGACTCATTTTCAGACTAGTCCATTTTCCATTCCCCCATCCACACTATCTGTTGTCTTACTGGGCTTTCCTTAGCATTCCCCCACAGGCTCTAGAATCAACCCTACAGTAGTCTGCCTCTCCCAAACAACCCACACATACCTCCGTCCAGGTTAGGGTTAGTCCTAACCCTCAACATTGACCCTCACCCCTTCTCCTACTCTTCCCCCATCCAAACTTCTCCTCTTCTCATCCCCACCACACCGATCCACCCAAAGACCCTATGGAGAATATACAACCTCACCCTAAACCTCTCCCCCGAATCCTGCTTGTACCCTCAACCTTTGGAGGAGGAACTCTCCTCCTTCTCTTTCAGACCTGGACCCCTCTGACATAGTCCGAACTTTGACTTTTTCCAGATTGCTACGTCCCACCCCTCTGCAGCAGACACTCATCTTTCACTCCTCTCTACTCTTTAACTTTTCTCTTCTCTCGATCACCTCTTAAGACATTTTGTCAGGAAGGCTTTGTGTCTGAGAATACCAGAAGAGTATCATGTATATTTGTCAGGAAGCTTTGCGTCTGAGACTACCAGAAGAGTATCATGTATATTTGTCAGGAAGCTTGTCTGAGATTACCAGAAGAGTTTCATGTATATTTGTCAGGAAGCTTGTCTGAGAATACCAGAAGAGTGTCATGTATATTTGTCAGGAAGCTTGTCTGAGACTACCAGAAGAGTTTCATGTATATTTGTCAGGAAGCTTGTCTGAGAATACCAGAAGAGTATCATGTATATTTGTCAGGAAGATTTGTCTGAGACTACCAGAAGAGTATCATGTATATTTGTCAGGAAGCTTTGTCTGAGACTACCAGAAGAGTTTCATGTATATTTGCAGCACAATTGAAAACTTGTGAACATGTATTTTTTTCTTGTTTTTGTATCGTATTTTTGTTTTTTAGAGTTTAAAAATGACTAGTATGAAATACCTTTGAGAGCTTGTTTCAATCATAAAGGACATTGCCTGTTTCACAGTAATGAATTAGCACACAGAGAAAATGCATTTATTGTAAGGACATTTGTCTCCCCCTCAAAGGGTGGAGCCTGGCTCATGGCGGCAACTCCAAAATCCGTGGTGCTGAAATTTCAGCTGTTTTTTTTCTTCTTGTTCTGAGACGATATCTCACACACCCCCTCAGACTGCACAACACTAAAGAGAAAAAACACCTGCTCCAGAGTTGGGAGATATCTTTTGGACGGTGTCCATATTGGGACGTCTTTGGACAGTAGCATGGTGAAATGTGTATAGTATTACAGATAGGAATCGGTCTGTTCTTCTGTCTCCTGTCTGCTCTACCCCCTTTGACCACCAGGGGGCAATGCCCCCTCACTCTGATCTATCTGCATGGCAGGGGTCTCAAGCAACCACAGCCGTTTGGTTATCAGGGAATATCTGGAGCCTCCGCAGATCCAGTAGTGGGCGACATAGGTGTTCTCTCTCTGAATTACATGTAGATATTGCACTTTAAAACAAGCAAAGCTGTCGCCTCTCTTTCTGAATCAACTAGTGCTTCCTGTGTGTGTGTGGGGGGGGGGGGATGTACTGTACTGTGTGTTTGTGTGAGAGAATGACGAGGGTGTGGGGGGGGGGTGTACTGTGTGTTTGTGTGAGAGAATGACGAGGGGGTGTGCTGACTTGACGCCCCCAGGTTGGTCTCACCGCCTCCCCCTTCCCTAAAGACTTGAACCTCCAACATCGTGAGCACATACCCATTTCTGTCTGCAGTGCAATGCATGTTGGGACAATAAATGCAGGCTCCTCCATGGCACGACGCCCCCCCCCGGCACCCACTTTATAAATAAACGGCAGCTACAGGCTACTGCAATCTAAGACATTTGACATCATGCAAAAACACCTGCAGGAACTTAGTCTACAATAAGCTGGAGAGACTTGCATTGATAGGGGAGTGTTAAAGATGAGGACTTATCTTTCCCTTTTTTGTGTTGGCAGCAGGTACTTGTATATGCAATCTCAACGTAATGCGTGTTGGACTCTGGAGGAACTCCATTGGCGTTGCCATAACGTTAGTGGAACATTTGAGCTCACTGGTCTGAATGACCTGCTAAAGAACCGAGCCAGAGGACATGGAGGAAAGGTTCTGGAACGGGAGATTCTGTGTGTGCTGGGGAGTCCGACCCTCTGGTACAAGGGCATTACTCAATCACCAACTCTACCTGAGGAGCGGAGGGGAAGGACTCCTGCTGGGAAACACCCACCCCAGGCTGGCTACAGATGGTTTAGTCCAGAATCCTCTGAACTTTCTGGAAGTTTTCCTTCTCCATGAAAGAACTTTGTGAGATGAGTTCTCCCCTCTGTGTGAAGGACCTGAGGAGCAGACATTTTAGTAGCAGGACCCCTAAACTGATACTCTGGGGGGGAGGGGGGGTAGACTTGCTGTGTTCTTTTGAAAGAGAGTGACCACACAGGTCCTCAAGACTCTACTGGCCCCCCCTTCTTTATCCCCCCATCTCATCACACCCCTATGCTCTCTCTGACCCCCCCACCCTTCTCGACCATCAGCTTATAGCAGTGACCCCCACTGCTCTGTATATACCCCAGTGGGTCTTTTCCCCATAGAAGAATGAGTATTCTCTGCTAGTGCCATTCTGATTCTCATCGTTGTCTTCTTCCTAACGATCACTGCATTCTCAATCTTTTCACTGGTTCTTATTAACTGTACATACATAGATATTTTTTGAACATATGATGCTCGCTTTTTGGGTCAAGAGTATACCTGATTTCCTTTGTACATTTCTCTTTGTCTTGGTTTTGAGCGGTCGGTTTGGGTCTGTGTACAACACCTGTGTGGTCATGTCTTTGGTCCAATCCCCAATGGACCCCTAGACCCTAAACCCTAGGTACTTGTGGAGAGCTGAGAGGGTTTGACAGCTGTCAGTCATATGCTTTGCTCGGAAGTTTCACCATATTGTGTTAATACCAGTCAAATCCTCTCAGATCTCCACTAGTGTACATGGTCTAAAGGTTGCTTTAAATTGGTCCCTCGGTGCCAGGTCCTGTGAATGACAACGGGTGTATTCATTAGTTAGACCGCTGCAAAATGTTTTGAAACTGAAACTGTTTACTTTAAACGGAAAATGTTTTGCAACGAAAACGAGAGTTTCTATTGGACAAATTCAGGTAGGTCCCTCCCTGTTTGGTTCCTAGAGTAAACGGTTTCTGTTAAAGAAATGTTTTGCAACGGTCAAAACGATTTGTAAAGGTCTGCACCTAATGAATACTCCTCAGCACAGCAGGTCACACTGCTCTTACTGCTTGACTATCCTAACTCATCTAACACCCACACACACCACTGTGTAATAATTCTCTGGGCAATCTGCCGCATAACTTTATCACTTTTTAAAAAGAAGTAGAGTTCAGATGCCATATGTCATAGCTCTGCATCGAAAATACAGATTGTATGGAAACCATGTTGTACAAAATAAAAGCGCACATATCTACACACACACACACACACACACACACACACACATACACACACTCCCCCCATGGCAAAAATGACCATAAACCTAATTTATAATCTAGTAGTGTGATTTAATTTTAAACTTTTCCTGAGTGTGTGTGTTATAAAGACTGTATTGCTCTGTTTACTAAACTATAGTTAAATCATCTCTTTATAGCACACTTTGTTGAAGAAAAGTTAATTGTCAAACTAACAGATTATAGAGGGTTACTGAATTTTTTTGCGCTCAGCAACAATTTGTTTGCACTGTGAAAATGTTGCCCATACACACACACACACACACACACACACACACACGTATGTTCAATAACTATGACTTCTCAACACCGGAGTGGAGCTGTATGTAATTCTATTGAATGAATGAAACGACCTGATGCACTGTGAGCTCAATGTGATGTGGGAGTCATTTGTCAACCAATAAAAATGAGACATAAAACATAATGATAATATATTTAATGTAAAGTTAGTTAATATGAAACATTATCAAAAACATCTGTATAACTTATATGAATGTATTGTCTCGCTATACTGGACATATCCAACCGATGCATTTTACTGTAAAGCAATAATGTGAAAAAATTAAATGGCAAAAAGAATTCCTGTACATTTGTCTGTCTTTGAATACCCAATTTGTTTTAAAATCACTTATTAAATGTAGCAATTTAGTATGGATTTTGATAACTGTGCTTTGACTTGAATTTCTCAGCTGTAGTGTGTGTCTACATACATGGGCATTAATATGGAGTTGGTCCCCCCTTTTCCTGCTATAACAGCCTCTACTCATCTCGTTTCCACTAGATGTTGGAACATTGATGCAGGGACTTGCTTCCATTCAGCCAAAAGAGCATTAGTGAGGTCAGGCACTAATGTTGGGTGATTAGGCTTGGCTCGCAGTCTGCGTTCCAAAGGTGTTCGATGGGGTTGAAGTCAGGGCTCTGTGCAGGCCAGTCAAGTTCTTCCACACAGATCTCAACAAACCATTTCTGTATGGACCTCGCTTTGTGCACGAGGACATTATCTTGCTGAAACAGGAAAGGTCCTCCCCCAAACTGTTGCCACAAAGTTTGAAGCACAGAATCGTCTAGAATGTCATTGTATGCTGTAGCTTTAAGATTTCACTAGAACTAAGGGAGCTAGCCCGAACCATGAAAAACAGCCACAGACCATTATTCCTCCTCCAAACTTTACAGTTGGCACTGCATTTGGGCAGGTAGCATTCTCCTGGCATACGCCAAACCCACATTTGTGATTTTAGGCTTGGCCTACCACTTCGTAGCTGAGAGGTTGTTGCTCCGAGATGTTTCCACTTCACAATAACAGAAATTACAGTTGACCAGGGCAGCTCTAGCAGGGAAGACATTTGTAGAAACTAGTATTTGATCGCAGCATACTTAGTTTTCACTGAATACATATTAGCAGCCAGAAACTGTTTCAGATTTTTCATGTGAACTGCTTCAGTTCTTGGGTTATTTCAGACCTAGTGGTCTGCTGGTGTCTAACTGAAGACAGTCCTGTCCAGAAGGAAGCACTCGAGGCACAGTCATTTCAGACCTAGTGGTCTGCTGGTGTCTAACTGAAGACAGTCCTGTCCAGAAGGAAGCACTCGAGGCACAGTCATTTCAGACCTAGTGGTCTGCTGGTGTCTAACTGAAGACAGTCATGTCCAGAAGGAAGCACTCGAGGCACAGTCATTTCAGACCTAGTGGTCTGCTGGTGTCTAACTGAAGACAGTCCTGTCCAGAAGGAAGCACTCGAGGCACAGTCATTTCAGACCTAGTGGTCTGCTGGTGTCTAACTGAAGACAGTCCTGTCCAGAAGGAAGCACTCGAGGCACAGTCATTTCAGACTTAGTGGTCTGCTGGTGTCTAACTGAAGACAGTCCTGTCCAGAAGGAAGCACTCGAGGCACAGTCATTTCAGACCTAGTGGTCTGCTGGTGTCTAACTGAAGACAGTCATGTCCAGAAGGAAGCACTCGAGGCACAGTCATTTCAGACCTAGTGGTCTGCTGGTGTCTAACTGAAGACAGTCATGTCCAGAAGGAAGCACTCGAGGCACAGTCATTTCAGACCTAGTGGTCTGCTGGTGTCTAACTGAAGACAGTCATGTCCAGAAGGAAGCGCTCGAGGACCTTCTGTCCAGAAATGAAGCGTGAGCATCATGTAAGAGCTGCCTGACCATCACTGCCTTCCATTTTCCCATAACTTAACTACTTCAATTGATTTACACTAACCTAATTGAAACTTCTTTAGTTTTGGCAGACTATTTGTTTCATTTAAAGCGATAGTTAACCTGAATTACAAAATGAGACTGCTTAAAGGGTAAGGAAACCAGTATATAATTTTGTAATATGGGTGGACTATCCCTTTAAGTGAATCTCTAATGCCAAACGCATAGCTCCTTTTCCATCCCAACTGCCTTACCATTTCAATGTTAACTTTGTTAAATCTAATCTATTTCTCCAAGATGGGTGACCATGTCCTGTTCCATCCATGCGCATCACGTCAGGACAATTTGTAAGTCGCTCTGGATAAGAGCGTCTGCTAAATGACTTAAATGTAAATGTAAATGGATCTGACTATCTGGATCTAGCAGCATGTATGGCCCCATGTAGCCGGTGATGTGTCTTCCTCTAATGAGACAGCCTCTTGGCTATCATTTTACTGTTAACAAGCTTTTCTCACTCTCTTTCTCTCTCTTCTGTCCCCTCTTCTCTCTACCGTGATCTTGTGCTCTGAACATCCTCTTCTTCTCCATGGCCCCTAACAAGCGTTCTGTTTGGACTGCTTTATCTCATGATTATCTCACTCTCTGCTCTCTCTCTCTCTCCCATTTGTCTCCTGTCCAGATCCTGAGAGAATGGTCTTGACTGTTTAGAAGGTTGGCCTATATAGATCTAGCAATCCAACTGCTCTTCTGGAGATCTGGAGAAAAATGTTGTTCTTCCAGCCATCTCTGTGGTAGTATTTTGGGGACATTTTGTTTTTGTGTTTGTTATTTTTGACATGGTCCTGCTGTTTCTGCAAATTGCTCTGCTCAAAGTGATGGATGGTGGGCATACTGGGCTGCTGTTGCCTGTTGTAGTTTCTCTGAGGCACTCAAAGTACACTACGTACAAAATGTCAACGTTACCTAATTCCTTGGTTTTACCTTGTGATGATGTCACCAATATAAAGGGAAAGTGTCACAACCTCCAGGTATCTGTTTAACAAAATGAAATATACATAAATATATTTAGATTTTATTTTTTATTCTGAAAGCATATCCTTTGAATCTTTCCTCAAACCTGATGTTTCTTTTATAAAGGACACCTTATGTTAGATATATTTATGGTTTTATATAAATCTGAAGCTCAATGCATATTCGTCCAGAACAGATTGTAAATGCCAAACCAAAAAAGGATTTTACAGAACAGACTTTGAACTATTATTTACTGATGTTCAAATAAAGTGTTCCTCCAATATCTTACTGAGTATTCTGAAAAGTACTTTTTCTGGCTAGTGTTGGGCCAGTAACTGAAAGGTCACTGGTTCGAATCCCTGAGCTGACTAGTTAAGAAATGTTGATGAGCCCTTGAGCAAGGTACTTAACCCTAATTGCTCCTTTAAGTCGCTCTGGATAAGAGTGTCTGCTAAATAACTCAAATGGAAATGTCCCTCGAAAAACTCGAAAAACTCTGGTCTGAATTTGCCTGATGACTCATACTGAATTTAATTCCCCTGCTTTATCTATTGGTACATACATAGTCAGACTGTCATCCTAGAAGTCTTTTCTCCTGATCCATTCAGTCAGACTGTCATCCTAGAAGTCTTTTCTGCCGATCCATTCAGTCAGACTGTCATCCTAGAAGTCTTTTCTGCCGATCCATTCAGTCAGACTGTCATCCTAGAAGTCTTTTCTGCCGATCCATTCAGTCAGACTGTCATCCTAGAAGTATTTTCTGCCGACCCATTCAGTCAGACTGTCATCCTAGAAGTCTTTTCTGCCGATCCATTCAGTCAGACTGTCATCCTAGAAGTCTTTTCTGCCGATCCATTCAGTCAGACTGTCATCCTAGAAGTATTTTCTGCCGACCCATTCAGTCAGACTGTCATCCTAGAAGTCTTTTCTGCCGATCCATTCAGTCAGACTGTCATCCTAGAAGTCTTTTCTCCTGATCCATTCAGTCAGACTGTCATCCTAGAAGTCTTTTCTGCCGATCCATTCAGTCAGACTGTCATCCTAGAAGTATTTTCTGCCGACCCATTCAGTCAGACTGTCATCCTAGAAGTCTTTTCTGCCGATCCATTCAGTCAGACTGTCATCCTAGAAGTCTTTTCTGCCGATCCATTCAGTCAGACTGTCATCCTAGAAGTCCTTTTCTGCCGATCCATTCAGTCAGACTGTCATCCTAGAAGTCTTTTCTGCCGATCCATTCAGTCAGACTGTCATCCTAGAAGTCTTTTCTGCCGATCCATTCAGTCAGACTGTCATCCTAGAAGTCTTTTCTGCCGATCCATTCAGTCAGACTGTCATCCTAGAAGTCTTTTCTGCCGATCCATTCAGTCAGACTGTCATCCTAGAAGTCTTTTCTGCCGATACATTCAGTCAGACTGTCATCCTAGAAGTCCTTTTCTGCTGACGTCAAAGTGAGAAGCGTTGTACAAAACAAGTCATTAGCGAATGGATTATCTCTTACCAATCAGAGTATCAAAGCCAATGACTATTTCCGAAACGCCGCTTTGCCCACGTGTGTTCTGGCTCTGGCCACACCCAAAGGTTTCTCTGACCAATCAGAATGTCTTGAATGTGTTCACGTTGGAGATGCAGGCGGGAGGTGATCAAGTTCAGGTCGTGTTCCCCTGCTCAGACGTTTCTGACGCATGACAGATCTTACAACGCCTGGATATGTATTCTACGTATCAGATAACAACATACAGTATGTTATAGCAATCTGGTGCCTGACTGCACAGTTGATGACGTGGCAGCAACGTCAGGGGAACCCGACCCCAGACTCATCGTGGAGAAGAAACGTGGGCGTGGCGTTTGGCCGGAGTAATGTGTCTTGGTAGCCAGACAAGGTCTGAATACTGTTTCATTTGATGTGTCTTCTGAAACTGTCTGTGAACCTTGCATTTAGATTACATTAAAAAGCAATTGCTAAAAATTTGAGGTCAGTGATTGTCACCCATTCTGAAAAGCAGATTTATTAAAGATAGATTTCCAGAGACACGCACCATCATATTAATTCTTATTTGTGTTTATGACATTCCTATTTTAGCATTTAGATACGACATGCAGGGAGAAATGACCATGTCACTGAATTAATAGACTTTCAGAGACTGCAGTGTGACTCTCCAGGGTCGTTTATATTAGGGCATGGAACAGAAAACGTTGTATTAAGTTTTGCAACAAAAAACATGTTCCATGGTTCATTGTGATGTGCATAGTCTCCACCCCGGTCACTCCCTAGCGGTTTTGACTAGATAAATTGTATTCTATGTCAAAATTGACTTTTTGTAGCAGGTTAGGATAGTTAGGTTAAGGTTAGGGATAGGGTTAGGGCTAGCTAAAATGCAAACATTTTAAACTTTTGATGTCAATTTGACAAAAACTGGCATATTTATAGTGTCATTGTCTATGGACTATTTCCTTCCTGGATTATTACACAGACTAAATTAGTTAATCACTCTGTCCTTTAAAGGACGGAGACGTTATTGCTCAACGTTAAAGGACGGAGACGTTATTTTGCATTTCCATGTGTGTTTCAGAGAGTACGCCTTTGGAGTTGAGTTAGGAGGATTTTGATTTGATACTGCATGACATCTGATTCCTTTGTGATTATATATATGTTTTATATGACATTTGTTCCCTCCCATGTTTTTGTAATGGGTTTAGTCCTGACTGACCATTATAAACAAATCAGCTTTTCTTGTTGGCTAGTCCTTGTAGTCCCTCCCTGTTTCAATCCATTTTCTTCCGTTTTGTGACTAATGAACACAACCCATATCTAGACAGTTATTTGGTCAGGAAAGCTTCACAATGAGCTGTAGAGGTGAGGATTGATGAGTCTCACTGCTATAGGACCACAGCACTCCACTGGGTATGGAGTTGGGAAACAAGAAGAAACTCATCTTAAACTATGAACCCCATGGTTAGATGGGATGTCCGGGCAGGATGCTGGTAGCACGCTTTGGGTTTGTTCGGTTTAATAGGGCCAGACACCTCAGTCATGAGTAATGACCAAGCACACAGACGCATAAGTGTTGGCCAGGGTCCAAGACATACATTTGCTGCTGAAATATAGATTAATGAATTGTGTGCTCAGACCATTGTGTCTTTGACTCTCTCTTAGAGAGAGAGAGAAATGGCAAGGCAAAAACTGAATTTGGGAGAGAGAGGCCTAAATGGATGGCAGAGGTCTCAATGGATATTTTGGCACTGTCATGATATGATCCATAATTTAGACAAAGTGTTTTACTGCTTCAGAGAGAGCCCTATTATTAACGCTCTGTCTAACCGTTAATAATCCTTGTGTGAATCTCTACTTTCACACCACCCAAAATAGTTTTACAAATACAAAAGATACACCTACATTTTAACACAGATTGCAACACAAAATGAGGCGTTTTGTGTTGCACATTTACCTGAACTAGGCTACGACACTTCCTGAGCTAAAAAGTTGTTACACCACAAAAAAACCTCTGTAGAAAACGGTGCACAGTAAGTGTGTCTTGTGTATTTGTAAAGTAATTTTGGGATAAGTCGTGTTCAAGCCCTACGGGCCCTGGTCACATGTAGTGCACGATAACGGGAATAGGGTGCCATTTGGGATTCTCTCGCTCTCGCTCTCGCTCTCTCTCTCGCTCGCTCTCTCTCTCGCTAGCTCTCGCTTTCTCTCTCTCGCGCTCTTGTTGTTGACGAGGCCTCTAGTGGCGAAGTTGTGAATGACATGTACCCATCAGAGGCAGCACTCCAGTACCTGTATGTCCATATAGATGGGACTCTTGCTCACATTGGGAAGTGGTATTGTGCTCAGGGCAGCTAGCATGGCTAGCTAAGTGATTAATGGTTTGGAGCGTAGTAGAGTAGAGGATGCTCACATTGGGAAGTGGTATTGTGCTCAGGGTAGAGCAGAGGATGGAGCAGCCGGATGGGGATCCGAGAAGCCGTCAAGTCAGCAGGTTGGTCAACACCCACAACACCCGCACTTGCTCACTCTCCTGACGCTCCTCTGTCGCCTCTATGCATGCCGTCCTGAATTAATGTTGTCGAAATTGAATATTTCACAAAAGTTAGAGATGCTAAATAAATCACAGGTGGGTGGAGAGAGGAAAGCGCTTTCACGACCCTATTACGTATGGAGGGAGCACAATTAACTTCCTGATGCACAAGCTCTGGTTGATTTATGAATGTGTCTGGCGCTGCGAAGGGGTCTCGCTAAGGTGAGCTCCTGCTGAGGTGGCTACAGGTAATTTATTCCTTTTCCCAAGTTTGCCATTTACTTTCTCTCTCCTTTATCCACTGGGCTGGCAAGATTTATTCAAACAAAAGTGTTCATCTAACACTGTGTGGTGTCTTATCGGGACAGCTGGGTCGTGAGATAGAGACCTACTGAGAGCAAGGCTTAGATGTAACAAACCCATATTTATGCCATCTAGTAAGGCCAGTGATCTTGACAATGGTAGTCTGGCATGTTTCCTCTCTAATCCTAAAGCTAAAGTCTACATTTGAAAGGCCACTGCTAAAAAGAGAATTGGCATTCTTCCATTTGCTGTCGTCTGGTGCGCTCCCTCTTCTCTCTCTCTCTCTCTCTCTCTCTCTCTCTCTCTCTCTCTCTCTCTCTCTCTCTCTCTCTCACTCTCACTCTCACTCTCTCTCTCATATCTCTCTCTCTCATATCTCTCTCTCTCACTCTCTCTCTCTCTCTCTCATATCTCTCTCTCTCTCACTCTCTCTCTCTCTCTCTCTCTCTCTCTCATCTCTCTCTCTCTCTCTCTCTCTCTCTCTCTCTCTCTCTCTCTCTCTCTCTCTCTCTCTCTCTCTCTCATATCTCTCTCTCTCATATCTCTCTCTCTCTCTCTCTCTCTCTCTCTCATATCTCTCTCTCATATCTCTCTCTCATATCTCTCTCTCTCATATCTCTCTCTCTCTCTCTCTCTCTCTATCTCTCTCTCTCTCTCTCTCTCTCTCTCTCTCTCTCTCTCTCTCTCTCTCTCTCCCTCCCTCCCTCCCTCCCTCTTCTCTTCTCAGCTCTCTCACAGTCTCTCTCTCTCGCTCTCATTCTTGCTCTCTCACATTCTCTCTTCTCATCTGTCTCTTTCTCTCTCTCTGTGTTTTATTATGGTAGGTTAAAGGGTACTGTCACTTTCAGACCAGTCAGTTGATGTTGATGGGGCCACTGATGATTCTCCAGTGTGTTTCAGAGTGCTGGTATCTGTGGTTGATCTTTGCATGGGTCATTCTGGGTACACAATGGCACATTGTTCACGTGGCTGAACTTTTCTTGTCTCTCCATAATGCCAGGGTTGGCCAATGAAACAATGTTTCCATGGCAACAGCAAATAGCCCACCAACCACCATGGAAGAGTTCAGACAAGAGAAAATAAGAAAGGTATCTTTGGAAAAAGTGAATTCAAGTGAGTTGGTCTGCAAAAAAAATTGAAATCCATTTTCTTTAGAAAAAGAGAAATGAGAGTGAAGCCATTTTGTTGTAGACAGAAGTACAACCTGCTCAGAATGGATAAATATTCTGTCAACTTTTGAACTTGGTTTTTTTTAAAGTTCCATTCCTCTTCCGTATAATGAGTCCTCCAACAAGACATGTCTCTGTCATGTCGCCTCCCAGTCAGAGATTGTCGAGGTAAGAGTAAGACAAAGACATTCTTTGAATACTTTTATTAAAACATACACATTTAATAAATAATGTACATGTAGTAATAACGATAATAATAATAATACTTTAATACCCACTTCATCAATTAAGTAGAAATAGTTTTCAGTTTTCAGGTTGGATTGTACATTTATATTTTAACGTTTGTCATTGAGGCTGTCTGCACTCTGCATTCTTTGACTTCAAGGCTTACTTGTGGAGGAAAGTACAATGAGGTTTCTTTCACACCCACTGTTTACTATTATTATTATTACGGATACTGCTACCAGTCACTTTTTCCTAAACCCCACCTACATGTACATATCTACCTCAAATACTTCAGTATCCAGCACATTGTAGATTTGGTATTGGCACTGACCCTGTATATAGCTTCCTTTCTTATTTCCCATGTTTTATTTATACATACATATATATATATATATACATATATATATATATATATATATATGTATATATATATATATATATATATATATGTAATTATATATAAGACTATATAATATATATAATATATAATTTGTAAAAAATGTATTATTAGTTATAATATTTTGATATTGATTACAGCACTGCTGGGTAAATTTGCAAGTGAAGCATTTCACTGTACTTGTGCATGTGACAAGACTTGAACTTGAAATACAGTTTCACACGAGCACCCCTCTGCCCCCTCACACGTGTACACACACACACACACACACACAAGCACACACACACGCAGAATCACACACACGGTTGGCTGCCTCAAGTAGAGTGTATAGTGCTGAGCTCTGGTGCTTTTAGCATACATTTGGTCGTAAAGCGTCACACTGACCGAGGCAGCAGATCATTTGGTCGTAAAATGTCACACTGACCGAGGCAGCAGACCATTTGGTCGTAAAATGTCACACTGACCGAGGCAGCAGACCATTTGGTCGTAAAACGTCACACTGACCGAGGCAGCAGACCATTTGGTCGTAAAATGTCACACTGACCGAGGCAGCAGACCATTTGGTCGTAAAATGTCACACTGACCGAGGCAGCAGACCATTTGGTCATAAAACGTCACACTGACCGAGGCAGCAGACCATTTGGTCGTAAAACGTCACACTGACCGAGGCAGCAGACCATTTGGTCGTAAAGCGTCACATTGACCGAGGCAGCAGACCAGTTGGTCGTAAAGCGTCACACTGACCGAGGCAGCAGACTCCAGTTAGCTCCTTTCTCAGCAGAATTAAAGCAGAGGCTGAATTTCACTCTTCTACTGCCACCCTTCTTATTGACCCTTTCTCCTTCCCTTCCTCTCCTCTCCATCCTCTCTTTCTCCACTTCAACTTAGTGCTTCTGTAGGGCGAGTGGTATACCTCCTTTTTAAGGACTACAAAGAAAAAAGCCACGCAATGGACAGTCGAAAGGGGTTTTAGAAAATCACAGATATTCAGAGAGGAACAAATTGTAAAATTTACTGTTACACAACATACGTTACTCAGCTGCAGAATAAAATTGTTCATTTAAAAACAAATAAAACCACAACAGTTCGCTCCTGTCAGAATCAATAAAGGTGAATCTTTATCCTTCTCCAATAGACAGACAGGCAGAGAGAGGCTGAAAATATACCTCTAGTTGTTAAATCCTCTGTTGTTCAAGTGGGCTTGATAGGCAGAAGAATAGCATCCTGTCATGAAACCCACATCTCTCTTAATACCAAACTCTCAGAGACTGGATAGACAGAACGAGTCACACCAGAAGTTCTGTTTTAGTTAGTCACTCTAGTTAGTCACTGTAGTTAGTCACTGACGGCAGCGGTGGAGATGCTCCGCTGGTGTCCAGAGGGTCCAGTGCTGGGGGTCATGTTTCCATATGTCGTGCTGGCGAGGGTTCGTGGGGCAGGTTGGTGGAGTTGGCCAGAGGCTGCGAGTGCGACGTGTGGGGTGTATGTCCGCGGCCCACAGAGTTCTGCTGCGGCTCCAACGCCATGGCGTTCTGCGGTTGAGGGAACTCCTTCACTTGACGCCGGTACTCCAGGAAGGTGGACGCCTTCGTGGCGATCGCCACCACGTTCTTGCCGACGAAGATGGTGGAGACTCTACTGTCCTGGAACAGCACCATGTTGACCCCGCGGATCAGGATAGTGACCATGTTGATGGTGATCAGGCTGAGGACAGGGTAGAGCATCATCTTATGGAGCGACACGTGTTCCCCTTGCGTGGAGATCTCGCTGAGGGAGACGCAGGGCAGGGTGAGGAGGAGGACGTAGCAGTAGAAGAACATCAGCCCCTCGGCCCAGATGGGCAGGCCGGTCCGCTGAGGCTCCCACAGGTTGGCCTGGATGTCAAGAAGATCCAGAAGATCAAGAGCCACCCAGAAGATCCTCCCCCGCATGTCCTCCTTCTTCCTGAAGGTCCTCACATACTCCATGCTGTCCAGAGCCACTAGAACCAAGTAAAGCCCTGGGACACACACAGACAGTAGCAGAGTCAAGGCTTTCCGGGCCACCGTCTCCAGGGACTTCCTATCGGCCTTGCAGTTCTGGAAGATGAAGTAGAGCTTGATCTCCAGTACAAAGATGTAGAGGAACCAGAGGATCATGGCGTAGCCGCGGCGGGCCGTGCGCACCTCTGCGCCCACCCACACGGCCACGTAGCGCAGCACGATGAGGAAGCAGATGTCCCCGACCAGCACGATGATGCACACGCCGATCTTCCTGGGCCCCTGGTTCTGCTCCACCAGGTAAGCATCCATGAAGGCCATGCTGGTCATGATGACGATGGTGGTCAGGCACACGTGGCGTTTGTCCGGGGGCGGCAACACCATGGTGAGGAGCTGACCGCCCGCTGGCTCTCACCTCCAGTCCACGGCTTCCGAGTTTAGAAAAAGAACGGGTTCAGAAAAAGGGACATGGCCGTGTCAAAAATGTAAATGTCAAAGGGGGATAACGGTTATCCCTGGGGGATGCCAGTGAGTCATACTCAGTCCTTTGAGAGTCAGTCCAGTTAGTCAGTTCTGGGAAAGTTAGTCCAGTGAGAGTCACTCCAGTGAGAGTCACTCCAGTGAGTGTCAGTCCAGTGAGTGTCAGTCCAGGGAGAGACAGTCCAGGGAGAGACAGTCCAGGGAGAGACAGTCCAGGGAGCGTCCGTCCAGTGAGTCTAGTGATTAAAAACAGTGAAGTTAGGGGTGGTCAGTCTTTGCACGGCTGCTATCAGGTGATTTTTCTCAAGCCATGCGAATTCAGGAACATCATCTCATCACTCAGTGCAGTTCCATTGATCCACCTCTGCTAGTAAAGCAGGTGCCTCTTAGGCTGACGATCCATGACTCATACTGGGATGCTAATCTGCACACTCCGGGGGAGTGGAGGATACACAGAGAGGTGTGTATAGGACACAGTGGTGCAATGGGAGGTTGTATGGGGCAGAGAAAAGCAGTGTGTGTGGCTCAGTCCCTCAGTGTGTGTGTGGCTCAGTCCCTCAGTGTGTGTGGCTCAGTCCCTCAGTGTGTGTGTGGCTCAGTCCCTCAGTGTGTGTGGCTCAGTCCCTCAGTGAGTGTGGCGCAGTCCCTCAGTGTGTGTGGCTCAGTCCCTCAGTGTGTGTGGCTCAGTCCCTCAGTGTGTGTGGCTCAGTCCCTCAGTGTGTGTGGCTCAGTCCCTCAGTGAGTGTGGCGCAGTCCCTCAGTGTGTGTGGCTCAGTCCCTCGGTGTGTGTGTGGCTCAGTCCCTCAGTGTGTGTGGCTCAGTCCCTCAGTGAGTGTGGCGCAGTCCCTCAGTGTGTGTGGCTCAGTCCCTCAGTGTGTGTGGCTCAGTCCCTCAGTGTGTGTGGCTCAGTCCCTCAGTGAGTGTGGCGCAGTCCCTCAGTGTGTGTGGCGCAGTCCCTCAGTGTGTGTGGCTCAGTCCCTCAGTGTGTGTGGCTCAGTCCCTCAGTGTGTGTGGCGCAGTCCCTCAGTGTGTGTGGCTCAGTCCCTCAGTGAGTGTGGCTCAGTCCCTCAGTGAGTGTGGCGCAGTCCCTCAGTGTGTGTGGCTCAGTCCCTCAGTGTGTGTGGCTCAGTCCCTCAGTGTGTGTGGCTCAGTCCCTCAGTGTGTGTGGCTCAGTCCCTCAGTGTGTGTGGCTCAGTCCCTCAGTGTGTGTGGCTCAGTCCCTCAGTGTGTGTGGCTCAGTCCCTCAGTGTGTGTGGCTCAGTCCCTCGGTGTGTGTGGCTCAGTCCCTCGGTGTGTGTGGCTCAGTCCCTCAGTGAGTGTGGAGGCTGAGAGAGATTATTTTGTTCAGTGTGTGGTGGAGTCACTCTATGGGGCAGCACTGGGCACGGGTGTGCAGTGTGTGTGGCTCTGTCCAGTGGTGCAGTGTGTGTGTATTTGTGAATGTGAACGTGAGAGAGGAGGCTGCAGTGGCCAGATCCCCAGTAGCCATAAATCACAGAGACACAGAAGGGGGATCAGCGGCCCGTGGGGCCCTGGGTCCAACGCAGGCTTCCCCAGGGGGAGGTTCTCACACTGGGCCAGAGACGCAGCATCCTCTCTCCCCTCTGCCACGTGCCGGCTTCGTCACAGCCTGGGGGAGAAAACAAGGGAGGGAGGGAGGGAGGGAGGGAGAAAGAGGGAGAGAGGGAAAGAGAGGGAGATAGAATAAGAGAGGGAGGGAGAGAGAGAGAGGAATAAAGAAAGAAAACTGTCAGCATAACTGGACTATATAACTCTGCGCTCATTGCCAAAGGCAGCAGGCAGTCCTCGTGCCAGGAGCCAGGCAATGTGTCAGTGTGGTTAAGCTGTAGTCTTGTCTCTTACACTTTAGGGAAGGAGGAATATGTTGCACCACTCAGGACCGTTTTAAACCGTCTGTCATCCCTATCTCACTGTGTAATGGGGAGTAGCAGAAGACTTGGTCCATGTTAACCTAGCATGCCAGCTATCAGGTGCGGTAAAAGATGGTGGCTCGTACTAGAATAACTTCAACTGTTTGGACGTTTTCCTCATTTACTCCTACAGTACATTCACTCCTATATCAGACAGTCGATCTACTGTCCAATAATGTCTCCACAGGTGGGAGAAAACATCTATTCTCAATAAAAACGGAAGTCTCAACGTCAGTCAATAAAATGGAGCATCTACCCGTCCGACGAGGAACGTTAGTTCACTTACAGTAGACACCATCGATTAGGTGTCAGGTTTCCTCTCGGACTCTGTTGAATGATGTTTCAAGGTGCGTGAAGTTTGACCTGCTGAGTATTCATGTTGACGTGCATGTTGAGCGCTATGACAGGTGAGTTCACGGGCGCACTCACCAAGCTTCTGCTCCGACATTTACTGCACTTTGTTAAATATAATGGATGCTGGGCGTGAAACAGTGCCCGCAGGCGCCAGCCACACGTCACTCGCTCGCGTCATCCATAAATAACATGGAGAAGGAACAAAACAGAGGGGGAAGTGAAAGGAGTTAATTGAGCAGAAATGTCGCCTTCAATTGTAATTTGAGCATCAGTCATCACAATGTCAAGTTCTCACATTCGACAGCCATGAGTGCTAACTTCCTGTCATACATTCTGTCATAATAGGTTGGCCTATCTGTCACTATAGACAGTCGTTGGTATCAGTCGTATAGAAAGAGAATGAATCACGCATTAACCCTGTCACCTTGTCTACATTCTAAAATCTATATATACATTTATATATTTTTTTTAACTTAACTAGGCAAGTCAGTTAAGAACAAATTCTTATTTTGTGACGGCCTAGGAACAGTGGGTTAACTGCCTTGTTCAGGGGCAGAACAACAGATTTTTACCTTGTCAGCTCGGGGATTCAAACTTGCAACCTTTTGGTTACTAGTTCAACGCTCTAACCACTAGGCTACCTGATTCCCCACTAGGCTACCCTGCCACCCCACTAGGCTACCTGATTCCCCATTGGGCTACCTGCCACCCCACTAGGCTACTTGCCGCCCCACTAGGCTACCTGATTCCCCATTGGGCTACCTGCCGCCCCACTAGGCTACCTGATTCCCCATTGGGCTACCTGCCACCCCACTAGGCTACTTGCCGCCCCACTAGGCTACCTGCCACCCCACTAGGCTACCTGCCACCCCACTAGGCTACCTGATTCCCCATTAGGCTACCTGCCACCCCACTAGGCTACCTGCCACCCCACTAGGCTACCTGCCGCCCCACTAGGCTACCTGCCACCCCACTAGGCTACCTGATTCCCCATTAGGCTACCTGCCGCCCCACTAGGCTACCTGCCGCCCCACTAGGCTAGCTGTCGTTATGCAGCATGCAGAACATAAAATATGCATGAAATACTAAAGAAATACATTGTTTAACATTGAAATGTCAGCATATCAGGTTATGTACCATGGAGCATTTCAAATGTACCTGAACTACTCTTGCACAAAGCTGTTTAACATTGAAGCCTCAGCCCACTAGTGACCATCCTAAATCATTTGGTTTTCAAACTATCAAGAAAATGAATAAAGTGAATATAGTGACACTATGTACTGTAAATATGTTTTCATCCATCAACAACCACACACAGCCCAACTGTACCATTACTCATGAGAGAGCATGCTGCATACTCTTTTTGTCTCAGAGATACATTTATGTTGCCCCCCATAAGGCAATCAAACAGGCAAAAGGTTAGTACAGAGACAAAGTGGAGTCACAATTCAACGGCTCAGACACGAGACATATGTGGCAGGGTTTACAGACAATCAGGGATTATAAAGGGAAAGCCAGCCACATTACGGACACCGATTGCTCCCAGAGAAGCTAAACACCTTCTTCGCCCGCTTTGAGGATAACACAATGCCACCAACGCAGCCCGCTCCCAAGGACTGTGGGCTCTCGTTCTCCGTGGCCGACGTGAGTAAGACATTTAAGCATGTTAACCCTCGCAAGGCGGCATCCCTAGCCGCGTCCTCAGAGCATGTGCAGACCAGCTGGCTGGAGTGTTTACGAACATATTCAATCTCACCCTATCCCAATCTGCTGTCCTCACTTGCTTCAAGATGTCCACCATTGTTCCCGTACCCAAGAAGACTCAGAGCTACATATATGTTGAGATGTATGCCGAGGCCACTGAGGCTCAGAGCTACATATATGTTGAGATGTATGCCGAGGCCACTGAGACTCAGAGCTACATATATGTTGAGATGTATGCCGAGGCCACTGAGACTCAGAGCTACATATATGTTGAGATGCATGTCGAGGCCACTGAGACTCAGAGCTACATATATGTTGAGATGTATGCCGAGGCCACTGAGACTCAGAGCTACATATATGTTGAGATGTATGCCGAGGCCACTGAGACTCAGAGCTACATATATGTTGAGATGTATGCCGAGGCCACTGAGACTCAGAGCTACATATATGTTGAGATGTATGCCGAGGCCACTGAGACTCAGAGCTACATATATGTTGAGATGTATGCCGAGGCCACTGAGACTCAGAGCTACATATATGTTGAGATGCATGTCGAGGCCACTGAGACTCAGAGCTACATATATGTTGAGATGTATGCCGAGGCCACTGAGACTCAGAGCTACATATATGTTGAGATGTATGCCGAGGCCACTGAGACTCAGAGCTACATATATGTTGAGATGTATGCCGAGGCCACTGAGACTCAGAGCTACATATATGTTGAGATGCATGTCGAGGCCACTGAGACTCAGAGCTACATATATGTTGAGATGTATGCCGAGGCCACTGAGACTCAGAGCTACATATATGTTGAGATGTATGCCGAGGCCACTGAGACTCAGAGCTACATATATGTTGAGATGTATGCCGAGGCCACTGAGACTCAGAGATACATACAGTGGGGAGAACAAGTATTTGATACACTGCCGATTTTGCAGGTTTTCCTACTTACAAAGCATGTAGAGGTCTGTAATTTTTATCACAGGTACACTTCAACTGTGAGAGACGGAATCTAAAACAAAAATCCAGAAAATCATATTGTATGATTTTTAAGTAATTAATTTGCATTTTATTGCATGACATAAGTATTTGATACATCAGAAAAGCAGAACTTAATATTTGGTACAGAAACCTTTGTTTGCAATTACAGAGATCATATGTTTCCTGTAGTTCTTGACCAGGTTTGCACACACTGCAGCAGGGATTTTGGCCCACTCCTCCATACAGACCTTCTCCAGATCCTTCAGGTTTCGGGGCTGTCGCTGGGCAATACGGACTTTCAGCTCCCTCCAAAGATTTTCTATTGGGTTCAGGTCTGGAGACTGGCTAGGCCACTCCAGGACCTTGAGATGCTTCTTACGGAGCCACTCCTTAGTTGCCCTGGCTGTGTGTTTCGGGTCGTTGTCATGCTGGAAGACCCAGCCACGACCTATCTTCAATGCTCTTACTGAGGGAAGGAGGTTGTTGGCCAAGATCTCGCGATGCATGGCCCCATCCATCCTCCCCTCAATACGGTGCAGTCATCCTGTCCCCTTTGCAGAAAAGCATCCCCAAAGAATGATGTTTCCACCTCCAAGCTTCACGGTTAGGATGGTGTTCTTGGGGTTGTACTAATCCTTCTTCTTCCTCCAAACACGGCGAGTGGAGTTTAGACCAAAAAGCTCTATTTTTGTCTCATCAGACCACATGACCTTCTCCAATTCCTCCTCTGGATCATCCAGATGGTCATTGGCAAACTTCAGACGGGCCTGGACATGCGCTGGCTTGAGCAGGGGGACCTTGCGTGCGCTGCAGGATTTTAATCCATGACGGCGTAGTGTGTTACTAATGGTTTTCTTTGAGACTGTGGTCCCAGCTCTCTTCAGGTCATTAACCAGGTCCTGCCGTGTAGTTCTGGGCTGATCCCTCACCTTCCTCATGATCATTGATGCCCCACGAGGTGAGATCTTGCATGGAGCCCCAGACCGAGGGTGATTGACCGTCATCTTGAACTTCTTCCATTTTCTAATAATTACGCCAACAGTTGTTGCCTTCTCACCAAGCTGCTTACCTATTGTCCTGTAGCCCATCCCAGCCTTGTGCAGGTCTACAATTTTATCCCTGATGTCCTTACACAGCTCTCTGGTCTTGGCCATTGTGGAGAGGTTGGAGTCTGTTTGATTGAGTGGGTGGACAGGTGTCTTTTATACAGGTAACGAGTTCAAACAGGTGCAGTTAATACAGGTAATGAGTGGAGAACAGGAGGGCTTCTTAAAGAAAAACTAACAGGTCTGTGAGAGCCGGAATTCTTACTGGTTGGTAGGTGATCAAATACTTATGTCATGCAATAAAATGCGAATTAATTACTTAAAAATCATACAATGTGATTTTCTGGATTTTTGTTTTAAATTCCGTCTCTCACAGTTGAAGTGTACCTATGATAAAAATTACAGACCTCTACATGCTTTGTAAGTAGGAAAACCTGCAAAATCGGCAGTGTATCAAATACTTGTTCTCCCCACTGTATATGTTGAGATGCATGCCGAGGCCACTGAGACTCAGAGCTACATATATATTGAGATGTATGCCGAGGCCACTGAGCTACAAATACAGTGCATTCGGATAGAATTCAGACCCCTTGACGTTTTCCACATTCTGTTATGTTACAGCCTTATTCTAAAATGTATTAAATAAATAAAAATCTTCAGCAATCTCCACACAATACTCCGTAATGACAAAGTGAAAGCAAGTTTTTCAAAATCTTTGAAAATGTATTAAAAATAAAAAACAAATCATATATATCTACAGTTGAAGTTTACATACACCTTTGCCAAATACATTTAAACTCAGTTTTTCACAATTCCTGACATTTAATCCTAGTAAAAATTCCCTGTCTTAGGTCAGTTAAGATCACCACTTTATTTTAAGAATGTGAAATGTCAGAATAATAGTAGAGAGAATTATTTATTTCAGCTTTTATTTCTTTCATCACATTCCCAGTGGGTCAGAAGTTTACATACATTCAATTAGTATTTGGTAGCATTGCCTTTAAATTGTTTAACTTGGGTTAAATGTTTTGGGTAGCCTTCCAAAAGCTTCCCACAATAAGTTTGGTGAATTTTGGCCCATTCCTCCTGACAGAGCTGATGTAACTGAGTCAGGTTTGTAGGCCTCCTTGCTCGCACACGCTTGTTCAGTTCTGCCCACAAATGTTCTATGGGATTGAGGTCAGGGCTTTGTGATGGCCACTCCAATACCTTGACTTTGTTGTCTTTAAGCCATTTTGCCACAACCTTGGAAGTATGCTTGGGGTCATTGTCCATTTGGAAGACCCATTTGCGACCAAGCTTTAACTTCCTGAGTGATATAATGAGATGTTGCTTCAATATACAGAGGGTAGTGCGTACGGCCCAGTACATCACTGGAGCCAAGCTTCCTGCCATCCAAGACCTCTATACCAGGCGGTGTCAGAGGAAGGCTCTAAAAATGTTCAAAGTCTCCAGCCACCCTAGTCATAGACTGTTCTCTCTGCTACCGCACAGCAAGCGGTACCGGAGCTCCAAGTCTAGGTCCAAAAGGCTTCTTAACAGCTTCTACCACCAAGCCATAAGACTCCTGAACAGCTAATCAAAGGGCTACCCAGACCCCTCTTTTACGCTGCTGCTACTCTCTGTTTATTATCTATGCATAGTCACTTTAACTCTACCTACATGTACATATTACCTCAATTACCTCAACTAAGAAGGTGCCCCCGCACATTGACTCTGTACCGGTACCCCCTGTATATAGCCTCAATATTATTATTTTACTGATGCTGTTGAATTATTTGTTACTTTTATTTGATATTTTTTACTTATCTATTTTTCACTTAACACTTATTTTTTATGAAAACTTTTTAAAGCGTTGTTGGTTAAGGGCTTGTAACTAAGCATTTCACTGTAAGGTTGTATTCGGCGCATGTGACATTTGATTTGATTTGATTCAACAAAGTACTGAGTAAAGGGTCTGAATACTGATGTAAATGTGACATTTCATTTTTTCACCCCAAAAATCTAAAAACCTTTTTTTGCTTTGTCATTATGTGATATTGGGTGTATGTAGATTGATCAGGGGAAAAAACTATTTAATCCCATTTTAGAATAAGGTTGCAACATAACAAAATGTAGAAAAAGTGAAGGGGTCTGAAAACCTTCCGAATGCACTGTATGTTGAGATGTCAAGGCCACTGAGACTCAGAGGTGCACTGGACATACACATAGTTTACCATCTGACAAAGGCCACCTGGTGATACAGACTGTTTTGTTTAAGAGGGAACACAAGACCACACTGCCATGTCCCTTTTCAATAGCCTAATGTGTTAATGCTGAAGGGATTTGGTACAAATGAGCAGCATTAATCAACATTGATTTGTAAATCATGAGGGACACATTGAGTCAGACAGATTTGTGCTTTATGGAGCTGACTCTGTATCAAGTTGCCATGAAAGCATAAAGGGAAAAAGTAAACGAGACATGTCAATTCATCTTTATTTCTTTTTCATTGGACCCGAAGACTCAACCAGAGGTTCTGGTAGGACCATTTACCTTGTGGATTTGCTCTTTGGAAAGCTGGCTCTGACAGTACTATTCACAAGGGCCTGATTCTGACCCGAGTTAAGAGCTCGTAAATGGAACGTAACTAAACATTTCTGCACTTTTCTCTCTACACGTATTCTGACCTTGAATTATGCATGATAATATCATGTTATTCACCTGCTATTTGTTCAGGGTGGAGATCAAAGAAATGAAGGAGGTGTGTCTACATATACTCCATATTATGACCTTGACTTAATTCACTCATAATTCCACCACCTTCACGTGTGAGGAAACCATGAACAAGGTCTAGTGAACCTTCCGATTCCAAGTGGACAAAGGCATTGACCTTATTTTTTCTCATAAAAATAACAGTAATTTATACACTGTAATTTATACATTGATAAGAGTTATTGATAAGAGCTAGTTAAATGAGTAATCCATTTGGATAATTTAATTGTAACTATAAATTACATTTGTTTTAGATACATTTTATCTTATAATCGCTGGAAACAAATGTGAAACCAGTCATATGGCAGCCAACCTGAAGCATATCAACATATCTTCCCCACAGTAAAGATTATGAAATGCTGGGCCATTATGCAGATTTTAAAATGTACGGCCTTTTAAATTGCAGGGATGTATTAATTATAGGCTACCTCGACTTTCTCCGTTTCCTATTTCTATCATGTTAAGTATTAGCCACTATCAGTATATGCCGTCAGTTGGTCTAATAACAACACATATTCAACTGCCAATTTACTGTTAGTTCCCTTCAGTTGGTATAGCCTACGTGATCATTCCATTAAATTCCATTGTTTTGTTGACTTCCATTTGCTTCCTCTGTAAATTCCGTCACAGTCATGTGGTTGTTGCTGAGGATCATTAGTGACAGTTGATAGTAACTAAAGACATGTAGGCTAGTTAAATCACAATGGAGCGGAGAGCAGACCAAGCTGTAACAGTTTGAACCTGACACATGGCGCAATACTTGTCTGTGTCATCACACAGTTCCATGGTTAGTGCAGGCAATAGACTTATAGCCTACTATTGTACACTGTTTTATTAGAATTCTATGTACACTAATCTTCCAACGTTACTGTTGGAATGACGGCAATATTCAGAATGAATCAAACCACAGTTTTCTTTCTTTTGTGCGTAAATGCTCTCCAAAGCTGTTTTTTTTATGACTAAAATACTTTCCTAACTCTAAACAATCTACAAGATCAGAGTCTTTTTATCTATCAGTTGGTGCTGAAATGGAATATGCATATATTTAGATGGATTTCTTCCATTGATCCCTAATATTCTGAACCCGTTCTTCATTCCATTGAGTCTGTCGACAACATTCAAACTAGAAGATACAACCTATTTAAAGGGATGGCTTAAGATAAATGTACTGAAAACCATATTGAATGAAAACTACATGAGAAAATCAGCAAGTGGGAGGGTTTTCAGTGGTTTGATCAAATGTATTCAGGTGTGCGCAAAGGAACCATGCTCGTAAAGTCCTCATAAGGTACGTCTGAATACCAACTACTGAGAAGTGCATAGGAAAGAGTTGAACCCCTATGATTGTCCAATCAATACACTCATCTTTTATTTCTGACAAGTTTGTGCTTTATGAAAGCTTGTAAAAACTGTTTCAGTGGCACACAATGTTTTGTTCAGACAGTAGCTTTGTTTTTACTTTGCCTTTACTTTGTCCATCTCTGTTTCCTGTTTATTTCTTGTTGTTGGGAAGAAAATACATCGAGACTGAACTAAATACTCAACTTTTGACTACTTTAATACACATATAAGTGAATTTAACCTCACAGTCATTTCTGCATTTCAAATCCAAAGTGATGGAGTACTGAGCCAAAACAATAACAACAAATGTCACTGTCCCAATACTCTTGGAGCTCACTGTATACAACAGGATAGAGATGTGGAAAGAGAAGGAGTGGAACGTGGTAAGAGAAGGAGTGGAACGTGGTAAGAGAGGGAGTGGAACGTGGTAAGAGAAGGAGTGGAACGTGGTAAGAGAAGGAATGGAACGTGGTAAGAGAAGGAGTGGAACGTGGTAAGAGAAGGAGTGGAACGTGGTAAGAGAAGGAGTGGAACGTGGTAAGAGAAGGAGTGGAACGTGGTAAGAGAAGGAGTGGAACGTGGTAAGAGAAGGAGTGGAACGTGGTAAGTGAAGGAGTGGAACGTGGTAAGAGGGAGTGGAACGTGGTAAGAGGGAGTGGAACGTGGTAAGAGAAGGAGTGGAACGTGGTAAGAGAAGGAGTGGAACGTGGTAAGAGGGAGTGGAACGTGGTAAGAGAGGGAATGGAACGTGGTAAGAGAAGGAGTGGAACGTGGTAAGAGAAGGAGTGGAACGTGGTAAGAGAAGGAGTGGAACGTGGTAAGAGAAGGAGTGGAACGTGGTAAGAGAAGGAGTGGAACGTGGTAAGAGAAGGAGTGGAACGTGGTAAGAGAAGGAGTGGAACGTGGTAAGAGAAGGAGTGGAACGTGGTAAGAGAAGGAGTGGAACGTGGTAAGAGAAGGAGTGGAACGTGGTAAGAGAAGGAGTGGAACGTGGTAAGAGGGAGTGGAACGTGGTAAGAGAAGGAGTGGAACGTGGTAAGAGAAGGAGTGGAACGTGGTAAGAGAAGGAATGGAACGTGGTAAGAGAAGCAATGGAACGTGGTAAGAGAAGGAGTGGAACGTGGTAAGAGAAGGAATGGAACGTGGTAAGAGAAGGAGTGGAACGTGGTAAGAGAAGGAGTGGAACGTGGTAAGAGAAGGAGTGGAACGTGGTAAGAGAAGGAATGGAACGTGGTAAGAGAAGCAATGGAACGTGGTAAGAGAAGGAGTGGAACGTGGTAAGAGAAGGAATGGAACGTGGTAAGAGAAGGAGTGGAACGTGGTAAGAGAAGGAGTGGAACGTGGTAAGAGAAGGAGTGGAACGTGGTAAGAGAAGGAATGGAACGTGGTAAGAGAAGCAATGGAACGTGGTAAGAGAAGGAGTGGAACGTGGTAAGAGAAGGAATGGAACGTGGTAAGAGAAGGAGTGGAACGTGGTAAGAGAAGGAATGGAACGTGGTAAGAGAAGCAATGGAACACGATAGATTTTGGACAACAGAATGGATAGCAAAAACCATCTATGAATTTTAAGAGGTGGCACCATGAGCCTCTTTTATAATCCCATTGAATATTTGAATGGTTAAAACCTATTATGTAGAACAGGGCCTAAGTGAGAGATTAAATTCATGAGCTGGTGATTAATTGACTGATTAGCTGAAGGCTGTGGATCATTAGCATGGTATAAAGAACAATGCACCCACATATACATCACATCATAATTTATTAACTGACATGAATTATAAATGTCGTCAGAGATGGTTTCCCTAACGAATGGATTAGTGGCTTTACACCCGTGATAACTTGAGCCCAGTAAATTGGACAACTTGGACCTCTTTGGGAATTAAAACTTTAGCCGTAAAATGGGGAATCGTGAGATGTCATCAACGGTTCAATGCTACGTAGCATGTGGTGAAGTGAAGACGGAAAGATGTGATTCATTTAGCCAGTAATGGATGATTGTTAATCCGTTTTATCACGTTTCCTGTGAAATCGCCTTAGTAAGCGGAGACCTGGAGGGACGTGCGTTGCAGCGCTTTGCATATCAATTCTATTAGCACATCCGTAATGTGGAGCTCATCCTCTGTAGAGCCACGTTGGGGTTTAGCATAGAGTTAGACTAAGTATAATGGACATTCCAGGACAATGATCCATTAAGTGGATTGGCAGTCATATTGGATGTACTGTTTACAGTGTGTGATGAATTAACACTTGTCACCTTAGGAATTGATATGCAACCAATTATCTCTCTGCTTTATCACTTAACATCTCAGAATGACACGTTCTACACGCAACAACAACACTATGGACCACAATATCTACTCTACCTATTATATTTCTATGGCAGTCTTGCTGTCTTGTTGTTCTAGACGTTCAGGGGTCTATCCAGACTCTCCGTCAGGCCCAGCCATGAATCACACCAAGGACAGAGGTCGGGGAAGACAGTGGCAGTAATGCACCAATTTGTTGCTTTGCCAACTGCTATAAAACCCCACAGCCTGGAGAAGGGAAGAGAGGACAGGTGTAACACCACGGCCTGGAGAAGGGAAGAGAGGACAGGTGTAACACCACGGCCTGGAGAAGGGAAGAGAGGACAGGTGTACCAGGGGATAAGGGAAAAGATGGCACGAAAAGGTCACCCAGAGCTCTAATAGCTATCTACGTTTAAGAAAACACAGAACTTCAGGGGACTTAGAAAAGGATTTACAGCTAGCCTATTTGAGGTGCTCTGACATTTTTCTTTCAGGTTTCGGCTTTTATGTTGGATTAGTGTGCTCTCTCAGTTCCTACTTTTCAAATGACTGTTGGTTGTTTGACAGATATGTTAGCTTTGTGCCCAAGGGCATGGAAGTAATTAAAAACTAACTAGAAGTAGTTTCCACAGAAGTCAATGTTCTTTTGGAAAGTTTGTTTGGTGAGCTGTTGCCTTGAGATTGACGTATGTTTTTGGCAACAGCGCCTTGGAAACTCCATCCCTCATATAAAGAATTGGCCATCTGCCTCTTTACCTCCATGTCTTCCAAAACGGTTTACTGTTTACGCCTTTGGGAAGACACATTATATATTAAATATATCTTTACCACAGTACGCGGCTTGACTGCACCCCTAAACCAGCTTCCTCCTCCCACTCAAAACACTTGAGGTGGATTAAATACAGCGTGTTCTCTTCTGTGTTTGATTTAATTCCGTGGTTTACTACTTTACTTCAATGTCAAATCCACTGCAGTGGGGGACAGCTTGGATCTGCTGTGACTGCAGAGTCCGTTTTGTCAGATATTTACGTCTGGCTGTCTTCATTAGTCTCCAGAATGAGATCCATATGTCGGTCTGGCTCTCCGCCATCGCTCTCCTTCCCAGCAGGTGCGTTCTGATTCTGACGTCCTTTTGTGTTGGGGCTGAGCAGGACGCAACGCTCTGCCAGTTTTGTGGCAGATTGCCTCAGACCCTCCCTGTACAAGACAGAGGAACTCTACACACAGCACCCCCTCTCTCTACCCTGTTAACGTCCCATTGAAGGGGAGGAGGAGGCTGACAGGATGGTTATCGTTGGGCAATGTCTTTTTCACATCCACGTCCATCACTTCCCAATCACATGCCGGAATCGAACCGAACCACATGCTGCTTGCACTGATCACATGCAGCGCATGGTGTTTTAATAGCACAGTAAAGCATCCCAGCCCAACAATCTGAGTAGCTAGGCCTGTTATGCCACCCGCTGGGGCCAATAATAGCAGGCCTGCGTATCAGACCTGGGGCCAATCATAGCAGGCCTGCGTATCAGACCTGGGGCCAGATCATAGCAGGCCTGCGTATCAGACCTGGGGCCAGATCATAGCAGGCCTGCGTATCAGACCTGGGGCCAGATCATAGCAGGCCTGCGTATCAGACCTGGGGCCAGATCATAGCAGGCCTACGTATCAGACCTGGGGCCAGATCATAGCAGGCCTGCGTATCAGACCTGGGGCCAGATCATAGCAGGCCTGCGTATCAGACCTGGGTCCAGATCATAGCAGGCCTGCGTATCAGACCTGGGTCCAGATCATATATGAGCGTTTGATTGAGCATGTCTATAGTGCCAGATGGGGTGGGGTTGGGACCTTTCCCACTGGGCACACACTGGTTGAATCAACATTGTTTCCTCGTCATTTCAATGAAAATCCCGTTGAACCAACGTGGAATAGACGTGAATTGATGTCTGTGCCCTGTGGGTTATGACTCTTCCATTGAGCTCCATTGCATCGGGCAAGCTCAGTGTAGCGCGGCTATATTACATCAGAGAGAACAATCTGCTGACTGTGATTAGCACGTTAGCGTTTTTCCTTATGAGTCTCGTTCTGGAGGCAGCTCTGCAGAGTGGTCACGAGCTGGCATAGCCACGAAGTCATCACATCTGATTTTAAACTTAACCTTAACCACACTGCTAAAGCTAATGCCTAACGCTAACCTTAAGTTAAGCACTTTTTTTCCCTTCATGAGTTTTATTGCTCAGTTCTGTCTCAAGGACTAGGCTCAGGACTAAACGTCAACCTGCATGTGATTACCCCTAATAGATTACTGTGTGTGGCACACTGTATGTTTTTCATTGATTTAATCAATCTATTGATTTAACGTATGTAATTCGAAGGACTCGGTTTCCCTCATGGAGCTCCCAATGCATAATAATTCCAAATGTATAGTCACTTAACAGCTGGAGGTAAGTGTGGAAGTTGCCTGCTCTTTCGTTTCCTGGCATTTTGTTATCATTATTTCAGCCTTATTTTTGTTCAGTCGTTTTGTGAAAAAAAATATTCAGAAGTCACTTTATGCAATTTAATGAGAGGCTTGGGTGTTCAGCATGAAAACAACACCCTGTTCAGATATTACGGCACATCTTAAAAGCCCATTCTTCTCTCGGTCGCCTTACATTATTAGTGTGGTATCGCGGTATAATTTGGCTATAATTGCTTGTGAGGTTGCGGTGGGGCGGAATACTGAGTAGGACAACCTTTGAGGAAAGAGGCTTGTAGTGTCTGTAGCTGTGGCTAGGCTTATTTTACCGTTCATTACAGTGGATCAAGGTTGACGCTCACTCTCTGCAGCAGTCTGTCATATTGTATGTTCAAAGAATTTGAAGATTTCAATGCACTCTGCTGTGATCAGGATTCCTGAAGCGTATTCAAGCGCTTGCGCGTTTTTAACGATTAAGATGATCCAAATCAAATATATTGAACATGACACTGGTTGAATGCGCCAAAAGACTTCCCTTACATTCCCCTAGGTTACATCATGTCTAAAGGCCCTCATCAATCTCTCACTCAAACTTAGTCTCAAACATAAAAGACAGGGTGCTTTTCACCTTGACAGACATGTCTTATTCTCCTTTTCCAACCTTCAAAGCTCTATAAATGAGAGAAACATCAATCGTGGTGCATTTTTTATTCACAAAGCTAGGAACTCAAAGAGAACCATGCCAATGTGAGTCATTATCAGCCCTCTGACATCACAATCCTCCTGACAGTATAATGCAGGGGAGGAACGAATACTACGCATTGGGGCCACACTCCTCACACAAGGATAGACCTATATTGTAGATATTCCTGTAACAGTTCCCATCTATCCTTCATGCCTTAAACTGGTAACAAGCCATGTAATAAAACAGCCTACCTTTTAAGTGGAATTCTCCCTCAGTGAGAGTTAGAATCATATTGATTTTTCCTGTGCAAAACATGGCATATTTCTCTAATGATGATTTGGTGCTCTGATTACCTCGGGCCAATAGGGATTTTTATCCACTGGTTATGCAGGGGAGATCCACTTAATCTTTGTGTCAACATATCTCCTTAACTTCCTATTTTGCTGTGGCTCTCTCTCTCTCTCTCTCTCTCTCTCTCTCTCTCTCTCTCCTCTTCTCTATCTCTCTCTCTTTTTCTCTCACTTTTTTTCTTCTCTCTCTCTCTCTCTCTCTCTTATCCTTATCTCTCTCTCTTACCCTTCTCTCTCTCCCTCTCTCTCTTTCTGTCTCTCTTACCCTTCTCTCTCTCTCTCTCTTACCCTTTCTCTGTCTCTCTCTCTCGCTCTCTCTTACCCCTCTCTCTTACCCCTCTCTCTCCTCTCTCTCTCCTCTCTCTCTCTCTCTCTCTCTCTCTCTCTCTCTCTCTCTCTCTCTCTTTCAGACTGTTGCCATTTTTGCTCTCACCCCCCTGGGGGAGTGGCATCTAACTTAATTCTAGTCACGTTACATGGAATTCTGGGTATCATCGCTGCCTTGCGGTATCGACGAAAACGACTCTCAAAAGACAGACACAACCCCGAGACCTAGCACACTATCAAATAAAGCAGTAATGAGGATTATGAATTTAAATGCTGTAATCATTATCTCTTTAAAAATGTCCTTTGAAACTTGTAAATTTGTTAGGGGGCTGGCCAACATGGAGGAAATTGTAGTGAGAATGGCTGCTGCACAGCTTCCAGTAAGCAGTCTCTTTCAAACTAGTGATTTCGTGGCTAAGATAATGAGGTAAAACAGTAATTCTGTTCATAGATGGTGGGGGGGGAATCAATAGTTACATATCCCAATGTTATTTTTGGACAATATTTTATCTATATTTGACTCCAAGTATCAATTTTATTAGTACTTTTTTATTGCTACTGTAGGTAGCTTTAGCTAGTCGGCTGTACCTGAGCCAAAACTCCTGTATTTTTCAACCTACACCAAAAGGTGCTATCTAGAACCTAAAAGAGTTCTTCGGAGAACCCTTTGTAGATCCCCTTTTGGTTCCAGGTATAGACCCGTTTCTATACCTTTCTACATGGAACCTAAATAGTTCTACCTGGAACCAAAAAGGGTTCTCCTATGGGGACATCCAACCCCTTTTTCTAAGAGTGCTTAGCTTGTTTTCCATCTTTCCCCCCCCCCCCCTGACTGATCAAAACTCATGTTCTCATGCTATCTCTTGTCTCTCTGCAGTAGACATACTGTATAGTGAGCAATATGTTTGGAACATCAAATTGCAATAAACTAGTCGCCAAAGTTTCAGAGCATGTCCAGTGACCAATGACTAGTGGAGGGGGAAAGGAGTCACTTTCATGTACAGTGGAAGGAAAATACTGAGAGAGAGAGAGAGAGAGAGAGAGAGAGAGAGAGAGAGAGAGAGAGAGAGAGAGAGAGAGAGAGAGAGAGAGAGAGAGAGAGAGAGAGAGAGAGAGAGAGAGAGAGAGAGAGAGAGAGAGAGAGAGAGAGAGAGAGAGAGAGAGAGAGAGAGAGAGAGAGAGAGAGAGAGAGAGAGAGAGAGAGAGAGAGAGAGAGAGAGAGAGAAAAAAAACGAGAGGGACTCTCTCAAACTGATTGGGTGAATGAAAGAAGATAAGGAGACCCCCTGAAGCTAGCCAGACACTCAGGAAGAATCTAAAGCACCGGTATAATGAACCAGCCTCAGTGACAGTCCCAGGGAAGCTTCCTAAAAGGAAACAGAATTAATAGAAATATTCACAGAGATTTCCGCGGAGACCGACAAAGCAGGCAGACGCGTGTGGATGTGTCAGACATGTCTTCCAACCCCTTTGTGTGATTCTTAATAATATTTTGGATGGCGTCTTGCGAAAAAAACTCCATAACAGGAGTTTTGACAAAACGAGGCGCACCCTTTGAATGACACTCAGACGTCGCTCTGTCGCTCCCCACGGCGACACCTACTCTGTATGATAATGACAAGGAAAACAATATTTCACTCAACATTAGAGACTCCTGTTTGAACAACGACGAGACATCACCGCCCGCTGTTGCCTTCCACAGCAACCGGTTTGAGGCGAGGAATGAGAGTAAGAAAGAAGTAAAGTTAGAGGGCTGTCTAGTCAGGTTGTGTGTCATTCAATCCAAGACTACCCATCTCCAAACATGCTATTTAAAGACCAAGGCAAATCTAGCTAGTCACAACTTCCAACTTGATGCTCTATGGCTGCGTTTACATAGGTAGCCCGATATGGATCTATTTTTCACTAATTGGTCTGAAGAAGATCTGATGTGAAAAGATCTGATGTGATTGGTAAAAAGACCAATTAGTGGAAAAAAGATCAGAATTGGGCTACTTGTGTAAACACAGCCTATGTGCACTATTCAACAAAATACATCCATATCAGTCTATCTTATTCCCATAAGAGGCAATTATCTACCATTCATGCCAAACGAGACAACAGAAGCCGTGTTTGGCATCGGCAAGCACAAAACGGCAGCCCAGTGACAGCTTTCTCCATTGAAAAGAACAGACCTCCCCTGCCACGCTGCTACACACACAGATGGTTATCAAAGGGACCTCCAAAAGCAAAGCAATCCCCACACAGACAGACGCCATTCACCATCCACAGCCAGGGAGATGCAGCCAGGCTGTCTGTCAGGTCTCAACCCCCCCCCCCCCCTCCCCCTGAGGGCACCTACCAGTGGAGGCTGGTGGGAGAAGCTATAGGAGGACAGGCTCATTGTAATGGCTGAAATGGAACGGAGCCAAACGTGTGGTTTTCATGTGTTTGATACCATTTCATTTATTCCATTCCAGTCATTACAATGAGCCTGTCCTCCTATAGCTTCTCCCACCAGCCTCCACTGGCACCTACCTGGGGGAAGGATCCCCCCCACCTCACCAGATGGGAGTGCTTGCCAGCCGGTCGATTGATGTCTGTACTCCGTGCCTGATAGGCTAGTCAGTGTATAGTCAGTTAAAAGCCAAAGTGATCAATCAGCCACCTGCTAACAGCCTCTCCAGAATGAGGACGGCTCCCCCGGGGAGCAAGAGAGGGGGAGAGAGAGAGACTCTCCTCTTTTCCTCCTCGTGTCTTCCTCTCCTCCTCCTCTCCAGTACATTATACTGATCTATACCTGAACACAAGACACAGGCTAATCAAAGGCTTAGTGTGATCGACCAGTGTTCGAACCCATGTCTCCTGTGCACCTCACGATTCGGTTAGCCCCCTGAGCTAAAGGCCAATATGATAGGGGTTAGGTAGTGGGCCAGTCTAATGAACTGATTAAAAGAGAGTTGGCTTGTTGAGTCCTGCCGAAACGGGACTAAATCACTCTCGAAGTGGTCAGTTTTAGCCGTCGTATTATTAAGACAGCTAATAACTTCTAGAAGGAAAGGCAGTAGAAAGACACTAGAGCATACTAGTTCATTTTCAGGACTGTGTAATGGCCTTTGACAGAAACAGGCCTCTATTTAATTGTCTTCCACATTGACACGCAATTTAGTTTTTGCTAATTATAGGGTGCAGCACTCATAAATTATTCCCTGCTCCTTAGCAATTTCCCTCTCTCTGTCTCTCTGTCTCTCTGTCTCTCTGTCTCTGTCTGTCTGTCTGTCTGTCTGTCTGTCTGTCTGTCTGTCTGTCTGTCTGTCTGTCTGTCTGTCTGTCTGTCTGTCTGTCTGTCTGTCTGTCTGTCTGTCTGTCTGTCTGTCTGTCTGTCTGTCTGTCTGTCTGTCTGTCTGTCTGTCTGTCTCTCTTTCTTTCTTTCTCTCTTTCTCTCTTTCTTTCTTTCTCGCTCTTTCTCTCTCTGAGACATATACACACAAACTAATTCACAGTCTCCCTCAATGTCACACACACACACATACACAATGAGTTGTCCCAGACAGACAGACTGTTGTGGGCGGCTGAGGAGGAGTGTGGATAGCAGTTCATCTCTGCTGATGTAAAAGACCATTCATAAATAAATTGTCTTCACATCTCTCTCTCTCTGCTCTATCTCTCTCTCTCCGTCTCTCTGTCTCTCTCTCTCTGCTCTATCTCTCTCTCTCTGCTCTATCTCTCTCTCTCTGTCTCTCTGTCTCTCTATCTCTCTCTCTCCGTCTCTCTGCATTCACTCTGACTCTATTATCAGCCCATGCCTTTGCATATAAATACTAAGACCTGCTGTTTCATGTTATTCCTCACTGACATGATTGAAACTGCTCTCTCAAATCAGTAGACAACCAACAGAGAGGTTCTCTCAAATCAGTAGACAACCAACAGAGAAGTTCTCTCAAATCAGTAGACAACCAACAGAGAAGTTCTCTCAAATCAGTAGACAACCAACAGAGAAGTTCTCTCAAATCAGTAGACAACCAACAGAGAAGTTCTCTCAAATCAGTAGACAATCAACAGAGAAGTTCTCTCAAATCAGTAGACAACCAACAGAGAAGTTCTCTCAAATCAGTAGACAACCAACTCAGAGAAGTTCTCTCAAATCAGTAGACAACAAACAGAGAAGTTCTCTCAAATCAGCAGACAACCAACTCAGAGAAGTTCTCTCAAATCAGTAGACAACAAACAGAGAAGTTCTCTCAAATCAGCAGACAACCAACAGAGAAGTGCTCTCAAATCAGCAGACAGGCAACTCAGATAAGTTCTCTCAAATCAGTAGACAACCAACTCAGAGAAGCTTAAGGTAAAACAAAAGCCACACAAAAACAGCCATAGATGAAGAACACGACTAGAGGAAGTAGGAACAGCTGGAGATGTCCAATTACTGTGACACCTAGACGCTCGACACGACTCCACCATGCACGTTGTGTTGCATCATCACGACAGACGGCTTGCGCTTTTTTGAAGTAAAGGGAATTCCGTACTCCTGACATATTTTAGATTTTTTTTTTATGACAGGAGCAGAAGCAGGTAGACAGAGGAGAAAGTGTTACCTAATGGGATAACGTGGAGCTGTCAATCTAATGGGATAACTTGGAGCTGTCAATCTAATGGGATAACTTGGAGCTGTCAATCTAATGGGATAACTTGGAGCTGTCAATCTAATGGGATAACTTGGTGCTATCAATCTATACCAGATATACTTGGATTACTATTTATTACAGAACTTTCAGATGGTTGTCCTTCTGGAAGGTTCTCCCATCTCCACAGAGAAACTCTGGAGTTCTGTCAGAGTGACTATCGGGTTCTTGGTCACCGCCCTGACCAAGGCACTTATTACAGAACTTTATGAATTTTGTGTTATCGCGTGTGTACATTCACATGTGTGTGTGTGTGTGCGCGCACAGTGTGTATGTATGCACTGAGTATTCAAAAGATTAAGAACACCTGCTACTTCCATGACATAGACTGACCAGGGGAATCCAGGTGAAGCTATGATCCCTTATCGATGTCACTTGTTAAATCCACTTCAATCAGTGTAGATGAAGGGGAGGAGAAAGGTTAAAGAAGGATTTTTAAGCCTTGAGACAGTTGAGACATGGTTTATGTACAGAATGTATACCTTTCAGAGGGTGAATGGGCATGGAAAAATATTTAAGTGCCTTTGAAATGGGTATGGTAGTAGGAGCCAGGCACACCGGTTTGTGTCAAGAACTGCAACGCTGCTGGGTTTTTCACACTCAACAGTTTTCCTGACTGTTTTACACTTCCCCTATCAAGCTGACTGTTTTACACTTCCCTATAAAGCTGATTGTTTTACACTTCCCCTATAAAGCTGATTGTTTTACACTTCCCTATAAAGCTGTTTGTGTTACACTTCCCTATAAAGCTGTCTGTGTTACACTTCCCATATCAAGCTGTCTGTGTTACACTTCCCCTATCAAGCTGACTGTTTTACACTTCCCTATAAAGCTGTTTGTGTTACACTTGCCCTATCAAGCTGATTGTTTTACACTTCCCCTATAAAGCTGTCTGTGTTACACTTCCCTATAAAGCTGTCTGTGTTACACTTCCCATATCAAGCTGTCTGTGTTACACTTCCCTATAAAGCTGTTTGTGTTACACTTCCCTTATCAAGCTGACTGTTTTACACTTCCCATATCAAGCTGATTGTTTTACACTTCCCCTATAAAGCTGTTTGTGTTACACTTCCCCTATAAAGCTGATTGTTTTACACTTCCCCTATAAAGCTGACTGTTTTACACTTCCCTATAAAGCTGTTTGTGTTACACTTCCCCTATCAAGCTGATTGTTTTACACTTCCCCTATAAAGCTGATAGTTTTACACTTCCCTATAAAGCTGTCTGTGTTACACTTCCCTATAAAGCTGTCTGTGTTACACTTCCCATATCAAGCTGTCTGTGTTACACTTCCCTATAAAGCTGTTTGTGTTACACTTCCCCTATCAAGCTGACTGTTTTACACTTCCCATATCAAGCTGATTGTTTTACACTTCCCTATAAAGCTGTCTGTGTTACACTTCCCTATAAAGCTGTCTGTGTTACACTTCCCATATCAAGCTGTCTGTGTTACACTTCCCTATAAAGCTGTTTGTGTTACACGTCCCCTATCAAGCTGACTCTTTTACACTTCCCATATCAAGCTGATTGTTTTACACTTCCCCTATCAAGCTGACTGTGTTACACTTCCCCTATAAAGCTGACTGTGTTACACTTCCCCTATCAAGCTGACTGTTTTACACTTCCCTATAAATCTGATTGTGTTACACTTCCCTATAAAGCTGTTTGTGTTACACTTCCCTATAAAGCTGTTTGTGTTACACCTCCCCTATCAAGCTGACTGTTTTACATTTCCCATATCAAGCTGATTGTTTTACACTTCCTCTATAAAGCTGTCTGTGTTACACTTCCCTATAAAGCTGATTGTTTTACACTTCCCTATAAAGCTGTTTGTGTTACACTTCCCCTATCAAGCTGACTGTTTTACACTTCCCATATCAAGCTGATTGTGTTACACTTCCCTATAAAGCTGTTTGTGTTACACTTCCCCTATAAAGCTGACTGTTTTACACTTCCCCTATCAAGCTGTCTGTGTTACACTTCCCTATAAAGCTGTTTGTGTTACACTTCCCCTATAAAGCTGACTGTGTTACACTTCCCCTATCAAGCTGATTGTTTTACACTTCCCCTATAAAGCTGACTGTGTTACACTTCCCCTATAAAGCTGACTGTGTTACACTTCCCCTATCAAGCTGACTGTTTTACACTTCCCTATAAAGCTGATTGTGTTACACTTCCCTATAAAGCTGTTTGTGTTACACTTCCCTATAAAGCTGTTTGTGTTACACTTCCCCTATCACGCTGACTGTGTTACACTTCCCCTATCAAGCTGATTGTTTTACACTTCCCCTATAAAGCTGACTGTGTTACACTTCCCCTATAAAGCTGACTGTGTTACACTTCCCCTATCAAGCTGATTGTTTTACACTTCCCCTATAAAGCTGACTGTGTTACACCTCCCCTATCAAGCTGACTGTTTTACACTTCCCATATCAAGCTGATTGTGTTACACTTCCCTATAAAGCTGTTTGTGTTACACTTCCCCTATAAAGCTGACTGTTTTACACTTCCCCTATCAAGCTGACTGTTTTACACTTCCCATATCAAGCTGATTGTTTTACACTTCCCCTGTAAAGCTGTCTGTGTTACACTTCCCTATAAAGCTGATTGTTTTACACTTCCCCTATAAAGCTGTCTGTGTTACAGTTCCCTATAAAGCTGTTTGTGTTACACTTCCCCTATCAAGCTGACTGTTTTACACTTCCCATATCAAGCTGATTGTTTTACACTTCCTCTATAAAGCTGTCTGTGTTACACTTCCCCTATAAAGCTGACTGTGTTACACTTCCCCTATCAAGCTGACTGTTTTACACTTCCCTATAAAGCTGACTGTGTTACACTTCCCCTATCAAGCTGACTGTTTTACACTTCCCTATAAAGCTGATTGTGTTACACTTCCCTATAAAGCTGTTTGTGTTACACTTCCCTATAAAGCTGTTTGTGTTACACTTCCCCTATAAAGCTGACTGTTTTACACTTCCCATATCAAGCTGATTGTTTTACACTTCCTCTATAAAGCTGACTGTGTTACACTTCCCCTATAAAGCTGACTGTGTTACACTTCCCTATAAAGGTGTTTGTGTTACACTTCCCCTATCAAGCTGATTGTTTTACACTTCCATATAAAGCTGACTGTGTTACACTTCCCCTATAAAGCTGGAGGTCTTGGACTACCTCATATGAAGATTTATTACTGGGCTGCACAACTGCGTTCACTTAAACAAGGAACAGTAGACTATCCTTGTGCATGGAGGAGTATCGAAGCCATAAATGTAATATCATATTATCGAAAATATATTCTCTACTTCGGGTCCAAGGCGTTGAAGAAAAAAAGCAGACAATGCAATTCCATTTGTGTTTGGGAAAATGTACATCAATTCACGAGGTGGAAAAAAACTACATCCCCAGGCGCCCCTATTTGTAACCTTCCCTCCAGCATTTAATGACAAGACCTTAAGTCCTGGTTCCAAAGTGGCAATGAATTTTGAGCATGTGTACTATGATGGCTCATTCAACTATTTACAACAAAGATTTGGATTATCCAAGGCTGGTTTATTAAAATGTGAACGACTCAAAAATCGTATTCAATCGCTTACATTTTACATTTACATCTCAGTCCTTTACTGGACGCTCTTATCCAGAGCGACTTCCAGATTCATCTTACAGTTTTTTCTGAATGCTTAAACACTAACAGTGATTCTTGAAGCACTATCTCTGAAACCATTAACACTTGTAGCCAATGCATTTACCAAGTGTACCAAACTGAATGCACGTTTTCTGCTTTACACTCAGGTTGTCATTTTATAACACACTTTTTGCAAAACTGCAAACACAACTCACTGCTTTACACTCAGTTTGCAATTTAATAACACACTTCTAGCAAAACTGTAAACATTGGTCTCTACATTGCTGCACTATTTCGCCAATTGCCATTCCACATTGACAGACGTGAAAGCACTTTTAGATAATGAGTTCACTTACAAATCAGAGCTTGAACACTATAAATAGGCCACAGGTAAACATTTGGTTTGGACAACAATGGAGGCCAATATTGGACAGAGAGTAAGAGGGGTGAGAACTAGAGGAGGACGAAGAGGAGGAAGAGGAGGAAGAGGACAATGAGGAGGACGAGGACAAGGAGGAGAAGGAAGAGGTGAAGTAGGACGGGGGAGAAGGAGATGATGGGGAAGATGAAGATGAAGGGGAGTTAGGAACACAATAACTGATGACATCAGAGCAACTATGGTTGACCATGTTGTCATCCATGGGATGAGCATGAGGGAGGCTGGGCAACGGGTTCTACCAAATCTGAGCCGCTATACCATTCCAGGTATCATCGAGATATTTCGAAATGAGAACCGGTAAGTAACTGTAAGTGCTGTAGTCTTACTGGTATAGTAATATGTACTGAACTTTCATAATGAGAAGGATCTATCACTAAAACCATTCAAATGTTTTTACAGAACTGCAAGAAAACCAATATCTGATGGAAGAGGTTGACTGTTCACCCCAGAGCAGGAGACCCACATTGTAAATATGGTCATTGCAAATAACTGCATCAGACTCAGAGAAGTGCAGGACCACATAATGGATGTTCATACCGGCTCCTATACTGAAAAAAATATAAACGCAACATGCAACAATTCCAACGATTTTACTGAGTTACAGTTCATATAAAGAAATCAGTCAATTGAAATAAATTCATTAGGCCCCTGTGTATTTCATCTGACTGGGCAGGGGTGCAGCCATGAGTGGCCATAGGCCCAACCACTTGGGAGCAAGGCCCACCCACTGGCGAGCCAGGCCCAGCCAATGAGAATGAGTTTCATCAGCTGTCCGTGTGACTGTTACTCAGATGATCCAGCAGGTGAAGAAGCCAGATCTGGAGGTCCTGAGTTGGAATGGTTACACGTGGTCTGCGGTTGTGAGGCCGGTTGGACGTACTGCCAAATTCTCTAAAAAGACGTTGGAGGCGGCTTATGATAGAGAAATTAACATTCAATTCCCTGGCAACAGCTCTGGTGGACATTCCTGCAGTCAGCATGCCAATAACATGCTCCCTCAAAATTTGAGACATCTGTGGCATTGTGTTGTGTTACAAAACTGCACATTTTAGAGTGGCCTTTTATTGTCCCCAGCACAAGGTGCACCTGTGTAACGATCATGCTGTTTAATCAGCTTCTTGATATGCCACACCTGTCAGGTGGATGGATTATCTTGGCAAAAGAGACATGCTCACTAACAGTGATGTAAACAAATTTGTGCACACAATTTGAGAGAAATAAGCTTTTTGTGCGTATGGAACATTTCTGGGATCTTTAGTTTCAGCTCATGAAACATGGGACCAACACTTTACATGTTGTGTTAATATTTTTGTTCAGTATAGAACCTAAGACATAAACTACTGCAACTGAAGATAATTCGTAGTACTTACTACCCTCCAGACAGAATGAATGTAATGACCCAGAAATGTCACAG